>NC_056748.1:611063069-611107940 GCF_019279795.1 Protopterus annectens
TACCAATACACCATGGCAAATATACAGACAATAGACAGTACCACACACATACCATACAGCACAATCATCCAACAGTATAGCAAAGTACTGGCAGATATGTCAGGACCACTGGTGTTTGCAGAACTGGCCATCTTGAGTTTACGTGTGTGAGCATGCCCAATATAACCATTCCGCATGTTGTCGACTGACATTGCCGTCATACCTTCATGTGTTTGAGCATGCCCAGTATGGTCAATTGTATCGCATGTGTTACATGTCCAAGTAGTCAGTACTGTGGTGCCGACCTATGCGTTGTACACTGACAGGTGGCATGCTGTGTCTGCAGGGTATCCGTCAGTCGTGGCATTGACTGTTGCTACATTTCTGCACAGCGTGGGACATCCGACTGTATCCACATTCCTACACATCACTGGGGGGGGTGCACCTGACTGTTACATGTGTATGCTGGAAGGGGGGCACAGCTGACACTTGTACACTTTTGCTACTACTGTACTGGTATGTCAGGTACACCATTTCAGTGTGTAGAACTACCTACTGTGCTGGTTAGAGGCATACCAGTGTACTCCAGATCTTAGCTTTAATTACCAACATATTAGTTTCAGACGTCCTAGCCTTCACAACCTACATCCAACTGCCTGGCCTGCTGTAGTCTGTCTGTGTGTGTGTCTGTGGGGGGGGGGGTCATCCATTGGGCATATTCAAAGGCCATAATACAGCATTTGTCTGTGCTGGTCTACACCTGTCCAGCTGGTTGAGACTTGTGCGGGCTGTATGGACACACATGATGCTCAGCCCATTACCCGCAGTGGGTTATGACACCCTATGTGTACTACTGGCTACTATGGTGACCCTGGTATGTGCTACAGATGTCATGGTGCCACTATGGATGTTTACTGTCTGCTGCCTTAACATTTGGCCACCATATTCCCTTGCATGCTCACATCCATACCATAGCTACAGATAACAACACATTCTAATACAACTGCCAATTGGTAGGTTGATTGACTTACCTTGATGGTGTGCCAGACCTGAGGATGGTGCTGGAGGGCTGCCTATGTCAGATGCATACAGTGCACTTCCTATACATGGCTGAGCACAGGTAGTGTCATGTTTTGCATCCCTTTTACTGTCTGTGCGAGTCAGAGAGGGTGACATTCCCTGGGTACCTACTGTGTCAGTGCATATGCTATGTGTTGCCTCTTTGCCAAGACCAGGTCATACTGGGCATGCCTCCTTTCACCTACTGGGTCCGGCTCAGGTTGTTCCTCCTCCGAGTCACTCTGTGCCTGTACAGGCCTTGACATTGGTGGGGGGCTGTGTGGCCCTGCCCCATGCTTTTCCTGATGCAGCTGTTTCCACAGGATCATATTGTGTAGCATAACACATACCATAACAATTTGGGTCCATGTAGCTGGTGAATGCTGCAAGGCTCCACCGGATGTGTCCAGACACCGGAACTGTGGCCTGAGCATCCCAAACACACGCTCTACTATATGTCTGGCCTGTGCGTGTGCCTCATTATGGTCTAGTTGTTCAGGTGTGTGTGCATTTCTGATGGGTGTCATCAGACACAGCTCCAGTGGGTACCCAGCATCCCCCACTAGGTGACTGTAGGGGATGTCCATATTGGCAAAGCTGTGGTACAGCTGTGTCAGATGCCATATATCGGAATCATCATAGCTTCCAGGGCAGCCAGCACACACATTCAGTATAATGCCCTGGGCATAGCATACGACCTTGCAGTTGATGGAGGGGATGCCCCTGCGGTTAATGTAGGCCCTACCCTGCTCACTGGGTGGTGCTTTGATGCGTACTTGCAGGCTATAGCACCCACTACCCCAGGGTAGTCTGCCATTTGGTGGAAGAGATGCATATTGCTGGTCAACACCTCACATGTGTTGAGGAAATGTATGTGCTCACTGGCATGTGGTGACATGGCATCCAGGAACTGGTGGAATACTCTGGGTGCAGATGCCTGTGAGTTCCCCATGATATCCCCAGTTATGCTTTGGGAGGTACCTGTGGCTAGTATACCTAGGCCTACACATACCTTGTTATCCACTGGGATGGGTTTCCCTCGGCCTGTTCGATGTGTCAGGTGTGGCTGGCACAGCTCAATAATCTGCTGTAGGAGGTCTCTGTCTACTCCATAGTGCTCCACTAACTCCAGCTCATGTAGCCACTGGTAGGTTACCCTGGGTCTGTACAGTCTTCTCTGTCTCCTCACTGAGGGTTGTTCATCAGCATTCACATCCTCACCACCCTCAGCCTCCTGCACATGTTGGTCTATGTTTCCTGCTGCAGCCCTTTTGATTTTGTTGGGTTGTTTTGTAAAATTTCCCCGCATGTATACACCGGTGGTGTAGAGTGTGGAAAAACCCGAGGGTATGGTGCTTGCTCACTTTATCGTAGTGTTCTGGGCTGGGCTGGGCCTGTAATCTGCTGATTGTGATAATTATCACCTGTTTGCCCAGCTTGTTCCCCTTGACTACTCTCCTACTGCTGTTGTCCCTCCCAATTGCAATAGCAGGTATAGACACACCCCTAGATTAGGCGTGCTAAGCCAGGAGCAATCCCGAGAAACAGGGCTCCAATGTACGTACAGTATGCCTGACACCCCCCCCCCCCATGCTTTCACCTATATTTGAGTCCTGCACCCGGCTATCTATACACATACACTCTTGGGATCTGCATCACACCCTGGGGATAATTGGGATTCACTATTTTTCACCTCGTTTGCATACTATTGTCTTCTAATGCAGTTACATGATCCATACTGAGCCTCCCCAAAAATAACCACTGCTTACTGTCGTGCAGATCCACACACAACTGGTTAAAAGCACCTTACTATCACCGTATTTGATGTCCCTTGTTCTTCCCAGCAACAAAACAACCAGTCTCTGCACGGCTCGAACCCGGGACCCTGCACACCACAGATGATGTGCTTTACCACTAAGCCATGGCAGATATACATAAATCTGATGTTATCACATACAGATCATCCAGCACAGGCATTCAACAGTATAGGACATGTATTCCATCATGTAGATTTATGTGTGCTAATGTCCATATATATATATATAGATACACACACACACACACACACACACACACACACACACACACACACACACACACACACACACACACACATACGTAGATATAGAATATATATCTCAACAGCAGACCACATGACACCAAAGCATTAGACAAGAATGAAAAGGAAACCACATGTGCCTCCTGCATTATGTACTGGTGTTAATATCAAGGCAAGTGTGTTTCTATGAGTCACATGGGTTCAGACTGTATTAAGGGTAAGATTAGGGCTGCTGACATTACTCACCAGACCTATTGCCGAATGTATGTGTATGTCCTGCCAACCCAGTCTCTTGGCCGATTGTGACATTTATGGGCACTATATAGGAAAACAACAAAACACGCTCCTCAACATATCCTGGAGCTAGCCACTCACAGACACCAACACATAGGATATGACTGCCAAACACACACACCTGTCATGCCTTGGAATAGAACACCTGCCTGTTTTTTCTATCACACTACAGCATTACGCAGTTACAGAATGCGCTACCGAGATTACTGGGACACAACATTCCCAGAGGTGTACTTCTAGGTGAGTGACATCATCAGCAATGGAAAGGTCGGCGATAGGGATTGTATGGAGTGTGAGCAGTCTAAAAGCATTATTCTGTCCCCAGGCAGACGGAGATACACACACACACACACACACACACACACACACACACACACACACACACACACACACACAGTTGGCATGGCTGGGATTAGAACACCGACCTAACTACCTTATTACAGTACAGCATTACGCAGTTACTGAACGTGCTATTGAGATTACTGGGACACAGCACTCCCAGAGGTGTACTTCTAGGTGGGTGACAGCATCAGCAAAGATGGCAATAGGGATTGTATGTAGTGTGAGCAGTCTAAAAGCATATTTCTGTCCCCAGGCAGACGGAGACAAACACACGCCAGTGGTGTGATCAGGACAACTGCCTATCTACGGACCACTATTACAATACTACATAGAGACGAGCCGCGCCACAGACACTACACCTTTCAAGACTGTCAATATGACCTTCTAGGACTGCGGACATTGACATGGATGCTGGCAGTTATGATGTACATACCTGTGAACCAGTCTGTTTAATGTAGGAATCCATCCTGAAGTGGGGTATGGCCATCTGTTGACTGGACATAACTGACACAAGGTGTCACTGGGCATGCTCACACACTTAGTAGCACATGGCCGTTTGGAATGCACTATGTGTCCATCTACACAAAGTTATACTGGGCATGCTCACACAGTAGCACAGGGCTGTTTTGTATGCACTCTGATTCTAAACATGGAAGGGCACAGTGGCCATGCTATTACAGTTAGACGTGAACTATACATTGTAATGGACTCCATTGTTGATAGTTGTCATTGTTAGCAGGAATGCTGCACTACATATATCTGACACTGGTCTTCTACACGTCTGCTGCTGTCCGTCACCTTAGATGTACCAATCTAAACCTGGCACACTACTACCACCCATGGTGATGTCCTGCCAGGTGTGGCTACTTTGCCCATATAGTGCCATTCATAGACGAATGTCCTGAGACCAGGTTAACACCCTGACATGTAGAGAACAACTGCATTGTATGTGTATGCTAAACAGTGCTAGATGTGTAGCGTTCATAATCACAGCTGCCCAATGTAGATCCAACAATGGGGAATACTGACATCTGTGCAGTGAGGAACACCTGGCTGAAGGCTCAGTTGTGCACAATAGCACTACCACCGTATACCTTGGATACAGACATGTGGGCCATAACACCGGTACAGACTACTCCAGGTGGTGGTGTCCCCACATACATGAAGGCCACTCATATGTACTGACCAGTACACCCTCAAAAGGCATCACAGATGTGTCAGGTGCAGATCACAGTGTCAAAAGCCACATTCTAGGATGTAGCCATCAGACATCACCATGTCCTTGGACCAGCAACACACATCCATACATGTGGTAGAACATATATTAGTACAACACCATGTGACCCATGACCAGTGGACTGTACCTAGCTCTACATCAACTGTGCAGACTACCCATGTACTGACACAGTTGCATCATGTGTTATGCAATGCAATGATACCACTGTTCATAACCAGGTCAGCTGTACACATAACAGGGTCATATACAGCAGTAACAGACGACTGTTGCTGTACACCAGTAAACACCCTCATGTTTGGATATGACATACATGTACCTGCCGTGGATATGTACATGCCACACACACACACAACACATATGTACATAGCATAGCTGTTACTGTCCTTCATGCAGACAGGTGGCTACAGCAATTACACACATGCACATGGAAGGTAGGTCCATGGCTGTTGAATGCTAACAGTACATAAGGTGTGATATCAATGTTGACTGAGTTAACATTCCCTCTGTACTGGTTACCCATGACAACTATCATATCATACAACAGTCCATGTTTCATGTATGTCATCACACATGTCCACCAATTGCAATGCCTACAAACATGGCTAAATGACAGGAATGTAGGACCTACACACATGTACATGTAGTGGTGTGCATTCAGCTACCATGCGTGTGCAGTAGCTGATGTTTGCAGGTGACGTGTGTCTTACTACAACATGCAGTTGCAATGCAGTCCCATCATTGCCAACTGTATAAGGTGATATACTGACAGTACGGTAAGATGTACATCAGGTATGGATGGATGTGTGGACATAACTAAGTGGTGGGCCATCTTTGCAGATGGATGTTTGCTGAAGACAGCTCACTTGTGTGTCACAAGTCATCCTACAAAAACATGTGCAAACACTAAGCTATGTTTCTGTTAACTTGAAGGGGAATACATACAACCCACACAGTGGTCAGGGTGTCACTGACTGTAAATCACTTGACACCTGTAACACTTAAGACCTCCTGTGTGCATATATCAGCACAATTGCCAAAGGTAGGGTCGGTACACATTGTAATGCGGGCAATACTGCTGCATGTCTGTCATACGTATAATAAGATAGCAGGTGTTTATTTCACAGTACTGCTATGTGTGTTTGCTTGTGTGTCCGTATATGCCACGTATGGTGGGGAATACATCCCAACTGTTATTCACACTCCTGTACACTGTTGTAGAGATCTGTACATACTGCAGTGTAGAAAGCAAGACAAAGGCAGGGGTGGGGTGTGTATCACACACATGTGAGCTATCTGTATGTGCATGACATAGTTGCATTCAATTGTGGACTCCACAGTGTGTGTGTATGTATGTATGTATGGCTGTCTGGTCCATGGAGTGAGAATGTATGTTACCATAGTGAACAGATAGGACCCCTAACCCCTCCAGGTGATGCAATCTACTACCCTGTTGATGCCATCAATCTTAGGCATTACTGACTACCTGTACATGTGTAGTCTCTGTGTCGCATCATGTGGGTGCACAGTACTGTTATGGTGATTACCACATAGGCAGGGGTCCTCCCGTCAACACTATCAAGTGTGTGTGTGTGTGTGTGTGTGTTTGTGTGTGTGTGTGTGTGTGTGTGTGTGTATGTCTGTTATAGTGTCATTGACCCCATGAGTGTGGGTGTGTTACTGTGTGTCTGAATACGTGTACGAATATGTATGTTTGTGTGTGTGTAGTTGTGTGTTCTCATCCTGTAATGTGAATGTGTATTACTGCTACACAGTGAGGCCTCAAGCTATCAACTGGCCTCAACCCTTGTCATCAGCTAGACTGCTATGTAAACTCCCCACCCCATGTAACTGTACCTGTGATGTCACCCAGTATGGATGTCACGTCTCTAGCCACTGTAGCTTAGTACACAGCTCCCATGCTCCTGGATCAGTAGATGTGTAGACATATTTGGAATGTCAGCCTTTCTAACAGTGAGGTTGAAGCTACAAATAGCATGCTGTTATTGCCATACATACCTGTGAGTAGTCCACATTTATACATGGGAAACTGCAAACACTGGCACTCAATGGCACATTAAATTAGACCTGAAGGAGGGAAGCAGGACATCATTACCAACATGATGTTACTGTTATTACCAAGACACATACTGTGAACAGAAACAATGCATTCTAAACATGTACTACATGGTATGTCTGCTGCGTGTCAACAGTACACAACAGTTGTAATCTACACTTATCTCCCTATTCTGTTCACCCTGTGCATCAGACCATATGAGCATGTCCCTGCACCGATGGTGTGGATGACAGGGATGCGGCACAGGCATCATCATATGCACAGGGTGATAATGTTTGCCAGGGGCCTAGGCTGCACCAGTGGATGACATCATGTGTGTGGGTTAGGGTCTGTGATCTAATTGGCCATGTGTGGTCATTATGCATGTGAGTGTTGCGGTGCCCTACAGATGTTTCTGGTGTGTGAGTGTATGTCTGCACACAGTTCTGCCATGTGTCTGGCCTACAAAGGGGTATTATTGACAGCTCCAGACTGTACAGACCAGGTTTTACAGCTCACGGTGTCCGGCCATGTGACCTGTGCCTGCCAGGGGTTGCACGGGCACTACCAGGCAGAGGTGCAGATTGGGTACTGTCCGATGACACATGCCCACTGGAACCGTGTCCCCGTTGGGACCATCCAGGGCCACGTGCACATGGCCTGCTGTGTCCTGGTGTGGACAGCCTAGCACCAGCTGCACTGCTGCTGCTACCGCCACTATGGGAGCAGGCATGTGAGGTAGCTCGTTCATGTAGACCTGCACCAGGTGACATAGCTGGCCTATGTCCACGTGCCCTACGCCTCACTCCTACCAGATGTTCCAGCACAGACAGCTCATGCTCATGGATTGTCATGCCACGGTCAAGGATTGCAACCATGTCACCCAATCGTCTGTCCAAAACCTCAGCAATCTGCTGTTGAGCATTTGCCGATGCCTGGATGTTGTCATTTAAAGAATGGATAGCAGCCCTCTGAAGCCTCTGCCCTTCTCTGTTCTGCCATTCAGCATGTGCCTGTGCCACCATTACAGCCTGAAACATGCATCTGGTGACACCAGCTGCTGAGCTCTGTCCTGCAGGGGCATGTCGGCCAGAGGTCCTCCTACGAGCAGCACTGGCCACATGCCTGTGTGGCCCATCTCCAGTCATTTGCCTGACACCATGGTGTGAATACACACCTTCCGTCTCCACCACACTTTCCTGTTCCAAGCTACCACACACCAACTGTCCTTCCTATGGCCACTGGTGATGGGGTATGTGTTGGCATGAGATCTGTGTGCAGGGATGAGGGGGATATAGGTGGAATGGCAACCAATGGCACAGATTCAGTCCCTGACAACCCTGTCTGTGCCTCAAGCATATGTTTATCATCACTGCTGGAGTCTGTGTGGACACTAACATCAGATGGACCGCAGGATAGTAACGCACCTACATCACCTGTGAAGGCAAACAAAGACTCTACATTACAATACAGACACACACACAGACACACACCATGCATGTGATTTGACAGAAGGCATACAACATGCATGTGATACAGCAGACGACATGCAGCTCAGACAATAATAGTGGTAGTTATCATACATCCCTGGGATGCACACAACAGCATGCATGTGTCATAGTAGAAGCAATGCATTTCACACAATCATGGTAGTAAGCATGCATCCCTGAGTTACACCATGTGGACCAGCACAGGTTAACAGTACACATGGCTAATGTGTGGCTTATGACATTGACATTAACATGTAGTGTGACATGTAATCTGCTGACATGTGCATTGACATGCATGCATGTTTAACACAATGGTGTCCTGTCACATATACAGTGGGGTAATGGTGTCACATTGCAGTGTCTGTCCACCCTATAGATAAAATGCACATTTAGCAGATGTGCATGACCATTGAAGGGTATTATGAGGCGTCTATATTGCTATACAGTGTGAAGTACAGACACAGTGCCATTGCATGGAATCATGAGGCATCTCTATTGCTATACAGTGTGAATTACAGACACAGTGCATAGCCATGACTGTGTGCATACACAATACATATATACTGTGGATTGTGACCCACGTCACTGAGGTGTATACACACTAAACCATGATGTGGAATGTGTGACACAGGTCACCGAAGGCCATACAGATGACACCCTTGCACATCTGGAAACATATTTTAGCTGCCTGGCAACCATGTCCACACATGGCAGACTTGTCAATACACCATGTCCCACATGACATTTGTGTACCACACACATAAGGTGCACGGTTGACAGTGATGTCCAACAGCAGCAAGGGAAATGTCCTGTATCTGTGGGCTGATGTGGTTGTCTGTGTAAGTATGTATGTGGATGCTGTACAGGTGACTACTGTCATGCTGTGACACAGTCATGATGTTCAACACATCTTATGTGGTCGAATGATGTTACGCTTCCACAAGCTGTACACAGGCCTGTAGGATGTCCAGTGTTCCACATCTACAATATAACCATTCAACAAAGGCTATAGTTGGACCATGTGTAGCCAATGTACAACAGGGTGTACACACAAACACATCACATCTACTTTGTGTTGCTACATGTCTCTGGCCATCCTCCATGGCCATGTGTGAACATGTGTTAGCCAAAAGGTTGTGATAGCCATCTATCTCACATGTCTGTGTTGTCCCATATGACATACACTCATAGATGTCATATACTCTACTGTCCACAGGGTTATGCACACAAAGGGATGTATGTTTGGTATGTGGGGTATGTTTTATGGGATAGTGAGACAATGTTGCAGCCGGCCCACTACATGTCCTGGATATGTCAGATGGCACATCACAATGTGTGCACTCATAGCAGGGGCATAATCCACAGTGGTGAATCATGTGGGCTGCCCATACTCCGGCTCACTGTGTAGTACTGTTTGTGTACCCCACATGTGTAGTTCTGATGTGTAGTACATGTTCCTACATTGAACAACACCTCCACCGTTGTATGCACAGCTGTTCACACATCTAGCAATGACAGTTTCTGAGGTTTCATGTCGATGTTTCACTTACTTTGTAAGTATTGCACATGGGTAGCCATTGTGATGGATTGCAGATGCAACCTGTATATTGTGACTGGACTATACATTATGTGTACATGTGTTAACTGGCCACATGGTGAATAGATCTGTGCATTAACATGCCTGATACTTATAACTGCCTCACCTGCAATGGCCTGCTGTATTAGCGGAACGCCAGAGGTACCTCTATAGGGGTGACACAGCAGTATGATCATTATCCATGCCTGTACGACAGCTACAGGGTGCAATGTGCATGTTAACACATTTGCCAATGCAATAGGATATACTATGGAGTATGCACATGTGTGCATACACAGAGTAGCATATTATAGTATGCGGCATGTGTGTATACATGCCTTGCATATGATGTTACATTACATATTGTACAGTGACACATGCAACTATATGGGATATAATAGTTATATGTGCAGTAGTGACATACCAGGCAACTCCAGGCTCAGTGGTTGAGAGACACCCACCTCCATGATGTCAGCTAAGGCTTGTGGATGCTGTTCTGATGGTGTCCCCAGGTTGGCCAGTAGCTCCTTGGTACGTGTGAGTGGGGGCTGGGTTGGTGACCCACCACCTGTTGCACCTTGTTCCCTGGTGATTGCATTCGCATGCTGTTTCGCACGTCTGATCAGGTCCATGCAGTGTCTGTGCACCTGCTGGTATGTGCGGTTATGACCACCCACATCATTAACCCTCCTGCGAAGTTCCTGCCACAGGTCATCCTGCTGCTGTGCATCCTGTGGCACATGGCTAAACAGGACATCATAGTTGTCTTGGAGGTAAGGTATAAGGGCCTCATCCTCCAAGCGTGTATAGGCTGGGAGCCTTGCTCGCGGCATACCTGGAAAACATAATGATGGAGACAGGTCACAGTATCTCAGAGATGCACAGAGATACAGCTGCACATACATGTGTATCACATTTATTACATATAAATAGTTGTCTTTGCAAATCTTCATGACACTGACACCACTGACATGTTTGTGTCACACACATGTGACACCCAATGGGGATTGGATATTATCACCGTATATGTGTGTCACCTGATTACATTGCTCATACTCCATGTGGATGCTGTCTTGATGTGGGCATGTCTGTTTGCCTGTACTGGTGTTCTTACCTATCAGCACATGCCTGGATGTGTCCACATTAATGCTGTTGACTTTGATGCTGTGTATATGTCACATATAAACACATGCACTGCCTTAACGGACATGATCTGTGACAATGCAGACATGCACACAGAAGCCTTTACATGCATGTGTTTTGCCATATACATCTACATGGCACTGTACAGCAGTTCAACATCCTGCCACATATCGCCTGTGTTGCACATGTGATACACATGAGACACTTGCTAGCCTGATGGTATTTGCAGGGATGGTTATCAACTATAGCATGTACGGCCAAGGTCATTTAGTAGTATGTATGCCCTGGGCCATGTATAAGCCTAGGATGTAAGGTTACCTAGCTATAGCCGACAGCCGTGTTTCCTGCGCCAGGTGAAGCAGTGCCACATAACTGATCCACACGGTTAATGATACATCTACCATGCGGTCATCACACCATGTCTAACAGAGGTGAAATGTGCAGCTTTGCTGGACAGGGTTGCATAGTATGGCAGGAGTATGTAATGTGTATGGCACAAGGATCTGTCCAGCATGTGGTGATTCTTGTACTAGGAAGGTGGATGTCCATGATGAATGTATTTCAGATCAGGATATCACCTTTAACTTACCTTTTTTAAACAAAACCAGCCTTCCAGCATAAGCTATCAATACAATCCCCACTAGGCAGTCCTAGAATCCCTGTTTCTGTCACAGTTATTGGGAAGACTGAACTTAGCAGTACATGTAACATAAATCTCCCACAAAAGGTGATACTCACCAAGGGAAACTATTTAGTGCACAGTCTCACTGAATAACAGATTGGCTCATGGCACTCCACTTTGTAGCTCATCTTGCTCCGTTTGCCCTATGGGCTCACTCTGCTCCCCTACCCTGCCCCCAAATTCCACTCACCCCAGTACCTCTACATTTATAGACACTACACCACACCTACTACCTCATTAACATATCCCCACACACCATACACAATTACAGACACATAACCACACCCACACTTCCTACAATACAGCTCCACTCCCACCTATAGTTAGCCTACCCTCTTCCTTTCCCCATTTAAGCTGCAACACTACACATAAAAAATAAATAAATAAATAAAATAATAAAAAAAGGTAAGAAAATTAAACCCATCCTAGTGTGCCTTCTTCCTATCCTTACTATACTAACATACATAACATCCATTCATCCCACAATACCATTATATAACACTAACTACCATGTTACATACACGTACATTAACCCAAGCATACACACACACTTCCCCATTACTGCTACACTATTTAAGGACAACACATTGCTACACATAAATAAAACTCTATTGACAACCACCCACACCAGAAAATCATCATATAAATACCACACACAAACACACAATATTAAACACATATTACTCATCACAAAAAAACTTCTCATAGCAGGAGACATCTACCCAAATCCAGGACCTAACAATTACCCACTCACACCCAAGCAAAGTTCAGACTTACTAATCATTAATTTAAATATCAGGAGTATAACTAACAAACTTCCTGATATACAAGCATTTATAACCCACTACTCCCCCGACATAATTACCATCACCGAGACCTGGTTAAAACCTAACATCCAGAGTGAAGAAATTCTACCACCAGGACATAACATACTAAGGCAAGACAGAAAACATAAGAAGGGTGGTGGAGTAGCAATACTCTTCAAAATCTCACTAGACATAAAACCCCTTCAATTCCCAACCCCCACATTTCAGAATGCCGAAACCTTAGTCGCAACTCTTATTATAAATAAAACTAAAACAATCAACATTATCTGTTGTTACATACCCCCAGGCAACAACTCCCCCACCACTGAAGAAATTCTACAATGGATTTCAACCAAACTGCCCAACGAATCCATTCTCTTAGGTGACCTAAATACCGACTGGTTAGCCTGTAACTCCAACAATCCCATTAACCATATCAATCTCTATGGCTTTGCCCAACTCATTCAATATCCCACTAGAGTGGACAAGAAATCCCACAAACAGTCAATCTTAGACTGGACACTTGTAAACTACCCAAAACACAACTATCACACAGGATGTCTACCAGACACCCTGAGTGATCATCACCCCACATTCCTTCTCCGTAAACACTCCAACCTTTCCAACCCTATCACCTATAGACAAGTCAGAGATGACAGGAAACTAAATTTACAAGATCTTAACTATATCCTAAAATACTGTAACTGGAACCCACTACTTACACTACAACTAGACCAAGCCATTGACTACTTCAATAGCACCTTCTCTAACATCCTCAACTCTATTGCACCACTTAGAAAGATTAGAGTCAAGGCAAACTACACCCCAATGGCTAAGCAGGGACACAAGAGCCCTACTTAAAGCCAGAGATAGAGCATAGAAAGCCTGGAAAAGAGATAACACAAACTTATCCAAACAAAACTACCAGAAACTAAGGAATCAGGCAACAAGACAAACCAAACTTGATAAACAAAAGTTCTTCCTCAATAGTCAAACCAAACACACTAACAACCCACAAAAGTTCTGGCATTCTATTAACTCCTTACTTAACCCAGGCAAAACATCAATGCCATCTCCCACCACCAACGATGACACCACAAACATTGCCTCCCAATTTAACAAATACTTCACAGAATCCATTCTATCACTTTCCTCTCAAATCTCCCAAACCCACCTCTCAAATACCCCTACCCAACCACTAAAGAACATCACCTCTTTAACCCTCTCACCTATCCCTACTACCACAATTAAAAAACTCCTTCAGAAACTCAAACCTACAACCCTTGCTGCAGACAACTTACCAACCAACTATCTAAAAATTGCAGCTGATTCTCTATCATATCCAGTATCCAGCCTTATAAACCGCTCCATACAAGAAGCCTACATCCCAAAGCTATGGAAAGTATCAGTCATAATCCCTCTTCATAAAGGAGGAAGCTCCTACGAATTCTCTAACTACCACCCCATAGCTATCCTACCCCCTTATCCAAAATACTTGAGAGGTGTATTCACTCCCAAGTTATGCAATTTCTAAACTCTAACCACCTCCTCTCTCCCACAAAACATGTGTTCAGACAGCACCATAGCACTACAACCGCCCTTCTGTCCTTCACAAATACAGTTAACCTACACAGAAACAATAACAAATTTGTATCAGCAATTTTCCTAGACCTGTCCAAGGCATTCGACATGGTGTCACACTCCATGCTACTAGAATCCATGCCCTCCCTATCCTTTGCCCCTTCAACTTTAGCATGGTTCAAATGCTACTTGTCAGACAGACAACAATCTGTCCAGTGGAAAAAACACTCTATCTCCCCTACTCCCAACCACAACAGGAGTGCCTCAGGGATCAATATTAGGCCCCCCTACTCTTCTCCATATTTACTAACAGCCTACATACCACCACCCAACATGCTTCACTCATTCAATATGCAGATGATTCAACTCTCATCTGTTCCACACCATCCCTCCTTACCCTTCAAAAACTCACTCAGGAATCCTTCACTTCAGTAGAAAACTGGATCACCCATATCCAGCTCATTCTAAATCCCAACAAGACCAAAGTACTCATATTTGCCCCCAACAAATCCAAATGTAACCATCACCCTTTCACAATCACATCCAAGAATGGGACTAACATCACTCCAACTGACCACACTAAACTTCTTGGTGTAGAAATTGACAACAAACTACTGTCTGGTGTCCACATCTCACAAACAATCAAAAAGGTCCACAAAAAATGGGCACACTTTATAGACACAAAAAAATTCTAACTGATCAGGCATGAATTACTCTTGCCCAAACTCACCTGCTATCCACCCTTATGTTTGCCGCACCTATCCTTACCCTGACAAGAAAACATGACATTGGACTACTTCAGTCTTGCTACAATAAAATTGCCAGATTTGCTAATAACTCCAGCTACAGGACCCACCACTGTCAGGTACTACATCAACTGAAATGGCTAGAACTTACACAACTATTGAACTACCACCAATTAACACTTGCCTACAAGATCTTGAACTACCCTGACAAAACCCCATCTATTAACCAACTACTAACCAAGTACATCTCAAATCGCCCCCTACGCTCTTCAGAAAAAACACTCCTTTGGATCTCCAAAGCCAATAACACTGCAGGAAAGGCCCTGTTCTCCCACAACATAGCTAGAAACTGGAACAACCTCCCCACTTCTTTAACCTCTGCTCCTTCGCTCACCACATTCAAAAATTCTCTCAAAGAGCACCTAATGAATAAATGGTTATGCCCCTGCATCACATAACAATCCACATTTTCATTTTATATGCTGCAAGCATCAGGAATTTAATGCAAATCTAGAATTGTAATAAGTTGTTTCTCTACGTCCTCTTTCAAGACTTGTTATTATGTTATTTCAGTATAATACCTCAGTCTCTTACTCTGTAATGTATAACGTATAACTAAGTATGTTGTTTCTCTATGCTCTCCTTTTGACTTAATGAATCAAGACAATACCTCAGTATATTGTAATGTTTTGCTGCTCTCCTTTTAAATCTATGTATCCTTTATGCAATATGTAACTGTTTTATCATGTCAATTTTTATGATAACTCAATACAGCTTTTCTCCCCAGGCCTCCGCTGTAAATGGACATGTGTCCAGTCGGACTATCCCGGCTAACAAATGTAAAATAAAATAAAATAAGTAAAGGATATGTACGTGTAGCATGTCCAACATCACAGTGTTGAACATGTCTTTATGCAGGGTAGGCATCATGCTACATAGTGGAGATGAGGATTGTGAAGGCTGGTGTCGGCCATCCAAACATGGCCAATACCCCTTAAAGGTGATATGTGATCTGATATTGGTCACTTGAGTGATGAGTATGGCTGTACAATGATCTCCATGTTCATGGATGGCACCCTGTCATGACTAGGGTTGCCTCTTATGACTACCTAATAGGCTTGGTGACTTAACTAGCTCAGGGAGGTAAACTGCACAGCAGCATCCCTTACACACAGTGTCCATTATGTTGACCGCTGCCTAGGTGGTAGTTTATGGGTACAGGGTTATTAACCTAGCGGTGACAATGCAATATGCAGCTGTCAGATTGTGCACAAATGTCACACACCTCACCCACAAAGCCCCTTCTGTATGTTGTCCACAACACTGAGTCAGCTATTGCTCCTAGGTCATAACCATTCACATACTTACATAGGTAGATGCCTCCCATTTGTCTGTGTGGTATGGGCTGCAATGAGGGGGAGTACAACACATTAACCCTGTTTTACTGTAGCTGGCACTGGTGTGATATGCACATATTACTCAGACACCTTTTGTAGTGTTGGTTCTGTCAACAGCCCACTGGCAGAATGCTCCTGTGACATACAAATGTACATCTAGTATACTGAGTGTAGGTGGAACACAGTATGGGTGATGATGTCCTATGACCTGTCACAGGTATGATATGCAGTGTGAAATCATCTGTACTGTCATCTATATATGTACTGCTAACAACATATACATTGATTAAGGTTCATGGACTTTCAGACCAGACTCAGCAGGGTAGTAGCGCAGTGCCTCCCATTATGAGGGGTGTCTTCACTTTGTGGGTTGTGATAACTGTTGGTGTGCACCATTCAGTGTTTTCACAGACTGACATGAAGCTATGTTTTACATAATGTGTATGTGTAGAGCAAACTGTTTTGCCATATGTGTATGATACAACCAGGGATGTGAACAGGTCCCATGCAGCCTGAGTGCACCTTGTACCATCATAGTTATGGTTACAGGGGTTCTGTAGTGTACATGGATATGTGATTGTGTACCTGTTGGGGGGCAGTGTGTTTATGTTATCCAACACCCTATCTGTATTGCTTATTCATGCTCAGCACTTGTTCAGAACATGTAAGCACTACATGAGCTACTAATTACTATAGCACTCAATTCTCCTCATTACCTACAGGTAAACACTGTTTGTACTTACATTTCCCGCTTGCTTAGAGTAAAACAGCTCTTGTACACACTTTCCTCACATATCTAGTGGGAAATAGTTAAATATTCAGGCATGTCCAAGTGTCAATTCTCAGTGTTATCGCCTGTCTATATGATGAATATGGGCATCATGAGGCAATATAGAAATTGTCTCATGTACACAGTCAATACTCCCCTCCTAACATACAACACTACATCCTGTGGGAGATGCACATATCTATCCATGCTGGAGGTAAAGCTCTCTCCAACCCAGACTGAACCTGACAATCGTGGGGATGTTAAACGTTTGCACCACACCACACTCATCACATAGTCTCACTAGATCTCCACCACCACAGGCGACACATAGTAAGACTACAACATTTACGGAGCCTCTCAATACTACTCTGTCTAGGCAACAGAGAACCCGAAAGCAGAAACACAGGCAGCCCCCATCCCCCAACAGAACACCAATTACTTATAGCCCACAGACTCAGTGTGCCCATCAACCACAGCCAATAGGGCGATATAACGTACCCAACACACTAGTCATAGGTGACTCTATAGGCGGTCACACTGATGTCCCACTCAGAAGGCTACACAAGGTGATAGTTACTGTCAGCTGCCTGTCGGGTAACAGGATCTGCAACATAACCTATGCACTCAGGTCACTCCACAACAGGTACAATATGACTGTGTCATTTTCCATGTTAGTGTAAATGCCCTGAGATGTACCTTCCTGGATTACATGTAAAGAGACATGGAATAGCTCTCCGATCTTGTTGCCCAGGCAGGTATCGCCCTAGCCCTGAGTAGCATTCTGCCATCGTCCAGACTGATAACGCAGTACAAGGACAAAATGATTTACTTCAACAATTGGCTATGCTTCTGGTGTCATTCCAAGGGTATCCAGTATCTGTCTGCTTTGAATGACATGGTTGACAGAACACAATGCTTTGGCACAGATGGCCTGCACCTGTTGGCCATGGGATTCCGGATAACGGCTAAGGCTCTTGCTGCTCCTATAGTGCCTGTTTTAGGCATGGTTCAAATAACATATTCACCACCATAACAGGAACAGGCAAGCAAAACCTGAGGGTAATGCTACTCAGTGCCTGACGTCTTCATCTCAAACGCACTCACCCAAGGCACTCCTTGTAATGGACCACTTTGATATCTGTGCAGTGACTGGGACCTGCTTCTAGGCTCCTGAGAGCACCCCTGCACTACCAGGCTATTACTCATACCACACCTTTCAGTCATGTAACCAGGACCAGAACACCCACGGCGGAGGTGTGTCCATATTTCCTAAGGATATCCACACCTCCAGGCTGGTTGCTTAGCACGATGCATCAGAGGTTATCCAAGTGCAACTAACTCTGGCCATAACTGCTACACAAATTGTAGCTTGCTACAGATCCCCCACCATACCCCATGGTTAATGGTCCTCACTTCTTGGTGTACTGGAAAGTAGGGTTCAAACAGACACACTACTGATGTGCGACTGACACTACCCCACCATTAACTGGGATACTTAATAATGTAGCGACACATTAGCCCAACGCTTTCTGGAATTCATAACCTCTAATCACCTGGATCAGCCTATCCACACCACCACCAGGGCCAACAATATCCTAGACCTGGTCATTACCAACATGTGTGGCTGGTGTTCCACACCTGGGGTTATCTCCTCGCTGGTCAGATCCGAACGTAAGCTAATCACCCTTGTCATCCACATCCCGGCACCACACCCTTTACGGAAAGCACAGTACAATATTTCTACAAAGCCAAATTCAGGCTTCTTACAGTAGTAAACGTCATGACATCCAGGCAGATGGACAGTACAGTTACAACCACTGACTCATACACAACTGCACTTAATTAGCACTTACATGACTGCATGGATCATGCTATCCCAAACAGAACCGTGATGGTACCCACCAGAAAACGGAGGCCACTCTGGTGGTCCACTGCCATGGACATAATGTACAACAGGAGGAGGAGACTGTTGCAAAGTAGAGTATAATCCCATAAGTGGAGGAGCTCACTGGTCAGCCTCAGTAAGAATCTGAGATCCCTTATCACATCCTCCAAAGCTAGCTATGTAAACATAACCACGACTAATTCCAAGGACTACCACAAAGCGTTCTAGAGGTATGTCACTACTCTTGATGGCGATACCCACATCTGCTCTGACATACAGCAGTAAGGCACAAACATTACAGAACAGACTGATATTGGCAACATCCTGGCAGACAGGTTCAGTGCTAAATGTACACCCCTCTCACACCCTAAAGAGCCCATATCTATACAGAAATGATGCAGAGTCCCTGCGATCACAACTACGCAGTTCAAAGCTGCACTCTCTAAAGCCAGGAACATAGCATCCATGTGACCGTACAACATCCCAGGCTGCAATTTCCACGAACTTCAGAACTAAATGGCTCCCCACTTGGGCACCATATTCACTAATAGCCTTGCATCAGGCATTGTGGCCCCTGAATGGCACACAGCAACAGTTATCACACTCCACAAAGATGGTGCTACAATGGACCAGGGGAACTATTGCCCTATATGCCTGACTAGACTGTTCTGCAAGGTTATGGAGCACATCTTCATGGCTCTCATTCACAGAGACATTGGTGGCCTCCAAACCTTTGATCCCACCCAGTTTGGATTTGTTAGGGCCAGACCATGCCTCCTAAACCTGGTGGAATCCTTTGAGACAGTTACCAAGGCAGTAGATGAGGGTAAGGAGGTCCACACAGTCTACCTTGACCTCTCAAAGGCTTTCAACACCGTTCCCCATTCTGGTATTGTCAACATACACATCCACCTGCGCATTAATCCCTACATCACGAGATGTTATGCAAAGTGGCTCACAGACGAGCCCACATAGTGAGGGTAGCATACCCTAGGTTCTACTGTAAATCAGTTACAATTGACATTCCCCAGGCCTCGGCCATTGGGCCCCTCATGTTCGGTATATGCTTCTCTGAGGTACAGGCTAGCACAGGAGGACTTACCCTGAAAAGGTCTGCAGACGACTGCAAACTAGGGGCCATGATTAATTCCCCAGCTGATACAGACACCCTCCATAAGGGTGTCACTGGAACGGATACCTGGTGTCAATAACATGGCCTGAAGCTGCATGCCACAAGCTGCATAGACATCCCCTTTGGATTACACCAATCACCTGCAGACTATCACATAGGTGGTAGTCCCCTACATACATAAAACGTAATAAGGGATCTTAGAACCCAAGTAGATAGCATTCACTCCTTTGATAACCATATTGCCAAGGTGGTGTGGATACCCTTCTATGTGGCCCCCCAATCTCTAATGGGTTTGTAGCCAGAACAAAGGCAGCCATTGTGCCTCTCTACTCATGACTTATGAAACACATTAAAGGGTACAACACCCCATTTGGGATGTACCTTATGAGACAACAGCAACGGCTTTAAATACCACGACATTACCACACCAAGAGGAATACTGACCTCCAAAGGATGACGTATGCAGCCCAACTACAGAAACCCCAACTGTACTCGTTTGCATACCGCATACTCAGAGGTGATCTCTGCTGAACATACAAGGCCCATGTCCAAAACAGTATTGATGGATATGCTTCACATAAGCAAAAGCCCCTGAAAGCCACATGCTCCGGGATATGTACCTAAATGCAACGATGACTAGCATGTGCTGGAGGGATACATTCCTGACCCGGACACTCACCATGCTTTGGAACATGATTCCGATGTACATCAGGCAGGGACCCTCACTAGCACTCTTCAAGAGATACCTCAATGGGTGGATGAGAGACAGACATGTACACCAGGGATCACTGCAGTGGCTCTGCTGTACAGAGGTGCAGGAAATGAATGGCTCTGCTGTTCACAGGCACAGGACACTAACCTAGGGAGGTGTCGCAAGTGAAAACACTGTAGCTAGGCTTATGAATGGCCTTGGCCAGACAGCATAGTACCTATGAAGCTATTACATGTCCTTTGTGCATGGATAATTGACTAGCTCTTCCATTTCAATTAGCTATCATGCTGATACACTGTCTGGTGACTACAAGTCATATGTATCCTGTTATTGTGTATTGTACATACAAATAGATATACCTGATGTTTGCATAACATAACAGTAATGCTATGTAAAATGTTAGACATATCTACCTACAATACTGTACATTTCACATTTTTTCCACAATATCCCACAATGCAAATCATAATTGCACAGCAGGACCACCATAGACATGTTATTCTCAGTTATACACCCATACATATGCCTACTGTTACAGTATATCAACATATACTATCCCCTGTTATGGCACATACTTGTTGGACCAACCCTGCCACTGACAGCGGCTGGAGTGGAATTGTTGTGTTCAAAGTCCTTATATAGCATCCCTTGTGGTGTATGAGGTATTTACCTTGTTGCCTACAGCAGTATACACAATTTCTACGAGCGTTACTATGCTCAACAATACATCACTACATAATACCCTTTCCCACTATATGCATTGCATACACTTTAATTATTACAGAACAGGTACTACATACACTGACATACTGAGTGTTCTACATACCTTATTAGTATCCCGAGTTGACGGTAATATAAGTCCTATTCATTTTCTGTTGTAACGTTTTTCTGGTATGTACATACGGTTTGAATGTATGACAAGCCATCCTTTTATACTTAGATATCAGTAACATGTGGTATCCTACGATAATCCAAGGAGGAAGAAAGAAGAACCAATGACACAAAAACCAAATAGCGTAATACAATTTAATCACCGCTTTCGTCAGGAGACGTGGTATCCTGCCATCAATTGGTGTTCCGGAGTAGATGATTACATGCACACCAGCTGTGCAGCTACTCCATTAGCCAATGACATGGCAACAGTGAGGTATAATTGAATACTCCACTTGGGTGTTATCCCTTTGCCCTACCTTCGAGGAAGATGGCCTGGATGTGTTGTTTGTGATAATTGCAACAGCTATATGGAGGCACACAGAGATATATTAACTTCATGGCCCCCGTGGATTGTGTGTAATGGCTAGAGGATGTAGTTCTACATGTGAGTCTAGCTGTTATATCATCCGTCTGATACGGGATTATTGCAACCAAACCCTGTAACATCGGCGTCTGTTCCATTGTACAATAGCAACAATTTCACATAGGGCCATTATAGTGTGTCTCTGACAAGGTATGTTAAGGCTTCTGCAGATGTCATAGATTGAGTGGATGTTTGTGATGTTATTAAAGTCTGTATTGCAATTGTTTCGGGTGGGGGAGATGTAGGTGGGTGTACATAGCAGATGCAGGTGTGTAGGAACTGCATTTATACATATTCAATATGTGTGTGAGGGCTCCTTCCCTATTTGAAGACCTATCCTTTAGTAGACTAATACTATGGTAATTGCAGGCTGATTCATTAAGCCATTGTTAATTGGTTCCTGTATAGCATGCAGGTGATGTTGGTCCTTCAGTCCCTTCAGAAATACATTGGTATGTAGTGAAATGTTGCTACATGAGAGCTGTCTCGTATATTTCTGTCACAGATATTTGCACTCATTGGAGTTGTGTTGGTGACTGAACCTCTTTGGCTTGGGTTGCCACCTTTTCAAATGGCCATAGTGGGACATTTGCAGGACACACATCAGATTTTAGAGGCCGACACATACCCACAGTCAGTACAAAGTATAGAACCTTACATATATGCCTATATAAAGCTTATATTCTTGTAGCAGTTTACTTGCTTATCCTGTTTCTTGTTACATGTAGGTATTTTAGATACAGATGACTATTTTATGCAACAATTACATTAAATATGGAACATGCCAAATGTCTCGAGATGGTAGGACATTAGTATTTGTATTCATTTTGGTCAGAACAATACCGCACATAGAGGGACTGCCCCTCGCAAGGTGGGACAGGTGGTAACCCTATCTTTGGCTCATGTCCCTAGCACATATTTGTAATAGTGTATAGACATATATATACTCTCCATATCCTTTGTTCATAACATTCGGTCGTGGCGGAATGTGTGATTGCTATGGTCCATGTTATGCACATATTTGAAGACTTCAACCGCTGTATACGGCATACCCATGGATTCAGGAACACACACACTTCCAACGACCACATTACCGTTCCCAGACTCCCAAATCCCACCATACCGAACACTCAAACTCTCGCAACAGTCAAACTCCAGGAACTAACACAAACACAGAACACACACACGCACACACAGACACACTGCTACCCATCACATCCAAACAAACCATCCTACACTATGTATAGCCAGGTGGCCATGCCCCCCATACACCCCCCATGTGGGTGACTGCACCCCCCACACCACACCTACTTTAATAATCTACCTCCGAGCTAGCAAAGACAGACACACATAGCAAACCCACACACACACATTACAGTCCCCCGGAAAAACACACCACACTCAGAACACAGACTTACACACACTACAGCAATCAGAAACACACTTACACACAGTACCTACCTGAACTGCAGCACCAGAAGCACTAACTAAATGTCCCCTAACATTGTGATAACAGTACTCACTGTTCTGGTGTTCCGGTACTGTGGCCTTTCGGTCTTTAATCCTCGTGATTACACGCGTCGGTATGTAAAGCATTCAGTATTTGGTAGTATCCTATTTATATGTACATCCATGGTTGTATAGATGTTGTTAACCTATCTATATATTTGCATATATATGTATATCCATATATATCAACATATATCTCTCTATCACCCTTTCTCTCTCTCTCTATATATATATATATATATATATATATATAAAGAGAGAATACACCTTTCTTGGGGTACATGGCGGTGTATACTATTTTCTGAACTCCGCCCTTTTGTGTTTTAACCTGTCACAATACACACCTGCCATTGGTACATCTCAGGTAGCTTAGTGGTAGGTTATTGAGAAGACTGTGTACATGGTTGCGTGTTCTACTCCTGGCAGTGGTCGTTTTACCTCTCAGAGCAGGCACTATTAGTACAAGGGTAAATGACGCACATTTCAGCAGTTCTAGGCAGCTTTGCCTGTGATCTGCACGATGTTCAGCAAAGGTTAGACCTGTGCTGCACATATCCATGTAGCCATGTTTAAATGCCGCTTACCGGCACTAACCGGTGCAAAAACCTGCTAACGTGTGCTTAAACGTGCTCTAATGACCTGCATCCAACATCCATTATTCGGGACATCAGAATTACGTTACAGCCCTTACAGGTTGTGGAACCGGGACCATGAACGAGACAGTCAGTGACTTTACCGCTGAGGCATCTGGGATATGTACAATTGTTATGGTGTTTAGTATGTAGAGTGTACTACGGCTGTTCCTCCATACTGCAAACAAATGTGTAACTCAGTTGGTATACATATGGATGATACCTGTTAATGGTATGTCCAAGTGATGCTTAATGGATATGCTCCAGCTATGGGAATCCATGTCACAGTGAGCCACACACTGTAATGTGCTACACCTTGCCACAACCATATCTGGAGAATGCTGGGGTGACAGATACCTATCATGGGTACTCCCCATGCTTTGGAACTACATCCCTGATTACATTATATGGAGCCCCTCATTAACACACCAGGGAATCCTTGCAGAGTGGGTGGGGAACAGTGGTTACACCCCAGGGATCCCACAATTGGCTCTGCTCCACAGAG
Organism: Protopterus annectens; assembly: GCF_019279795.1. Lineage (NCBI taxonomy): Eukaryota > Metazoa > Chordata > Ceratodontiformes > Protopteridae > Protopterus > Protopterus annectens. Next base: position 611,087,955 of record NC_056748.1, read on the forward strand.
GGACAGTTAGTTAATCAATGGGGTGGCGACAGCAGACACATTTTGGCTAGGCTTATGAATGGCCTCTGACAGTTAGGCATGTACCTACCGATGTACCTAGGAATCTATACATACAGTATCAACACATGCTGTTAGTTAATTTACTGTTCAGGTATTGACTTACCTTATGCCAATAGCAGTTGTGTGTGCAATAGTTGAGGGCTGCCTATGTAGGATGCAAACAGTAGACCACCTATACATAGGTTCATAGGTTCATACTAGGCTATCTGCCCTAGGGCATTTATAAGCCTAGCCAGAGTATGTTTGGCTTTCACTACCCATTTTAAATTAATTTTGCTATGCCCTTTTTCGAGGTTAGTATACTGTGCCTCTATCTAACAGTGACACAGAAGTGATACCCGGGGTAAACCTACGATCTCCCATCCACTCATCAAGATTCCTCTTGAAGAGAGTCAGTGAGGGACTCTGCCTAACCTGGACTGGGATTTTATTCCAGAGTGAAGGGAGCCTCTGGGTTATGAATCTGTCCCTCCAGCATGTCCTATTTATTTCAGTGCTGAGGTTCAAGTCTCTCGAGCTCATAGCTCGATGGGATTTGGATTTTTTGAGGTGCAGCATGTCCCTTAATTCTGGGTTGGACATGGCTTTATACGTCAGGCACAGATCGCCTCTGAGCAAGCGGTATGCCACTGAGTAGAGCTGGAGTTTCTTTATCCGGGCAGCATATGGCATCTGTTTGAGCCCTTTGATCCTCTTGGTGAGGTACTTTTGGGGTCTTTCCAGTTGCTGCAGGTGTTTGGTAAGGTACATCCCAAAAGGGGCATTGTACTCGATTATTGGCCTAATGAGGGATGAGTAAAGAGGCACGATGACCTCCCCTGATCTAGATGTGAATCCCTTCATGATTAGGTGGGCTATATAAAATGTTTTTCTAACCACTTTGGCCACGTGGTTGTCAAATGAGAGATTGCTATCAACTTGGGTCCCCAGGTCCCTAATTACTTCTGTACTTAATGGATTACCACCTATGTGGTAATTTGTGGGCACTTTGTTTTTGCCAAAGGGGATGACTATACACTTTTTGGCGTTTAGCTTGAGGCCATGGCTCTGGCACCAGTTGTCTGTTTCTATGAGGCCCTTTTGGAGGATGCTTGTGTCGGCTGGAGAGTTGATTATGGTGCCCAGTTTGCAGTCATCTGCGAACTTTCCTTCCGTGTTGGCCTGTACCTCCGAGAAATATATACTGAACAAGAGAGGTCCCAGGACTGAGCCTTGTGGGACGCCACTTCTAACTGGTTTGGAGTCTGACATGGCTCCAGCAATTCTAACCATGTGGGTTCTGTCCTTGAGCCAGTTTGCAACCCATCTAGTGACATAGGGGTTTATATTTAAGCTGGTGAGCTTATCTATAATGCCTGAGTGGGGTATTGTATCGAAGGCTTTTGCAAGGTCCTGGTAGGCTGTGTGGACCACCTTCCCTTCGTCAATGGCCTTGGTGACGGTTTCAAAGAAGTCAACCAGGTTTAAGAGGCAGGATCTGCCCTTAACAAAGCCAAACTGGGTAGGGTCCAGTGCCTGTAGGTCCCCAATATCTTTATTTATGAGGTCCATGATGATCCTTTCCATAGCTTTGCAGACCAAGCTAGTCAGGCTTATGGGGCGATAGTTTCCAGGGTCCGTTGAGGCACCACCTTTGTGGAGAGGGACCACTGTTGCTGTATGCCACTCTTTGGGTACATATCCTGTAGTAAGGCTGAGATTGAACAGTAGTTTTATGTTTGGGTTTAGCTCTTCTTGGAATTCATGTAGGGCAGCCGGGACACCGTCTGGTCCCATTGATGCTGTGTTTTTGCTTTGGAGAGGCGGCTCTTACCTGAGCATCTGAGATGTCAGGGGCAGCACTCTGCTGGGATAGATATTTGCTCTTTTGGTGGGGAGAAGTTTGCTGAACCTGTCAGCTAGGATGTTGGCAATGTCTGTGGGTTTGGTGTATTTTTTGCCATTTTGGACTAATTCTGAGCATATCTGGGAATTACCACCCAGGTTCCTAACATAACTAAAGAAAGCCTTGTGATTATCCTTAGTGTCCTGTGCAATTTTCCCTCGAAGCTGGCCTTAGATGTTATGAGTGCCGGTAGATTTTTGCTAATACTGATCAGAGATGCCTTCCCTTTTTGGGATTTTGCTCAATCATGTAGTAGCTTCCTCCTTCTATTGTATAGTTTGTTTATGGCTGGGGTCCACCAGACAGGACGCCTGCCTTTGGAGGATTAGGTCTTGGTTTTATTTGGGATTGCATGATCCATGCATTCCTGAAGGTGTTCATAGAATGCATTTATAAAGGATTCTGCGGTCTGGGCCATATTTTCCACAGGCCCGGGGGGTTTGAAGGATTCCACCTCGGTTTTGAGGAGTGTGAAATTTGCTTTAGAGAAGTTTTTCACTGTGGTTTTCTGGGCAGGGGGTGGGGTCAGGATGTGAATATTCAGTTGGATTAGTTTATGGTCTGATCTTAGCAGTGAGGGATACACTTCTGGTCTGGAACATAGAGTCCCCATGTTGGTGATGATCAGGTCCAGTATGTTTTCCCCTCTTGTGGGAGTGGTAACAAGTTGTTCCATAGCATTTGAGTTTTTGAATTCAAGGAACCTTTGGGCTAGGGTGTTGGAGCTAGAGTAATGCTCCCAGTCCATGTTTGGGTAGTTGAAGTCGCCCAATATAATGGTGTTTGGAGAGACCTTCATATTTCCAGTGTTCTCAGGAAGGCTGAGTGGGGTTCCTGGGTTTGGGAGGGTGGTCTGTAGCAGGCTATAATATGGAAGGCAGTTTTACCCACTGTTAGTTGCACATGGATAGTCTCTGATGCTTCGTGCTGTGCCACCAACCTGGAGGTGTGGGTATCTTTGATGAATATTGATACTCCCCCTCCTTTTGTAGTTCGGTCCAAGTTTTGGGGCCGAAAAGCATGGTATGAGGTATAACCTGGTAGTGCTGGGGTGCTTTCGGGAGCCCTGAACCAGGTTTCTGTTACTGCACAGATATCGATGTTCTCCATGCTAAGGAGAGTTTCGAGTGCGTGCATCTTGAGGTTTAGACTTCTGGCATTGAGTAGCATTATTCTTAGTTTCTTATCCCTTGTGATACCTATGGAGGTGGGTTTGTCTTTTGAGCCTTGCCTAAAAAAGGCACTATGGGGTAGCAAGAGCCTTTGCCAATATCCGAAAGCCCAGGGGTGACAGGTGCAAGCCGTCCTTAGCGAAGCATCGTGGCTTGTCGAGCATATCATCCCAGGCTGACAGGCATTGGATCCCCTTTGAATGACACCAATACTTAAGCCAATTGTTGAAATTGATCATCTTGTCTTCATATTGTGGCATCATTCTTGGTGAGGGTAAGATGCTACTCAAGGTCAGGGTCATACCGGCCTGGGCTACATGCTCAGAGAGCTCCTCTATGTCTCTTTTCATGTAGTCCAGGGAGGTACGTCTCAGGTCATTCACACCAGCATGGACAATGACTGAGTCATATTTGTACTTGCCTTGGAGTGACCTGAGTGCTTGTGTTATGTGGCGGATCCTAGTGCCCGACAGGCTGCTCACCGTGACCTTCTCCTTGTTCAGCCAGGTGAGCGGGACGTCATTGTGCCTGACGATAGAGTCACCTATTACAAGTGTATCAGGTGTGTTGTTTAGCCTTAAGAGCTGTGACTGTTCGGCACACTGGCTTTGTGAGATATGTGTTGCAAGTGTTTTGTTTTGGGGTAGCGGTTGCTTGGGTGTCTGCTTTGGAGTTCTCTGCTGCTTAGGCAGATCTTTATTTAGAGCCTCTGAGTATGTTTTTGTGTGATTATGTGTTTGGTTTGCTGTCGTGGTAGGTCTATGTGAGACTGGAATTGTAGTGAGTGTGGTTTCCTTCTCCTCCTGACTGGTTATGCCAGTACTGAGTTGAGAGAGCTTAGCCTCCAGTTTGGCTATATGGTTGCATCTCTCACATGTGTTGGAATTTGTTGGGAGGATGAGAGGGTTGTCTGTGTACATGAGGCAGTTGTAACATTGCCTCAAGATTCCCAGATTCACCAGCTGGACCAGAGAGGAGACTGACAACTGACCTTTGGACATGCTAGAATAGTAATTCCTTTATAACTGAAAACAAGGGCCAATGGGGAACAAGGTACTCAAGGGGAGTTTGTGAGGGTGTAGTGCTTTTAATTTTTTAGTGCTGACTTATATAATTGCTTAGTGAGCAAGTGCCAGGTAACTTAAGTGCAATGTGTTACAGGTAACTTAAATGCAAAAACGACAAACAGTAACTTTCTTTCAAGTGAAACAAGGAAATAAGTACAGTAAGCAATGCAGATATCACTAGGGATCCACAGAAGAGCTGAAAAGCCATGTTTTAGGTGGAATTAGCATTCCAGGGAAATGACAAGCAAACAAACAACAAGCATACAAACAAAGCTAGATTCAGCAGGCCTGGATCTAGTCTATGCTACAGCAAACAAGGTGTACCAATTTCAGTAAGAAACAGTTCAAATATGCAGGCACTATAAACCTTTAACCAGAAATTCCCAGCTCAGAAGGGCAGAGTCCAGCCTCTCCTCCCACAAGAGTGCAGACCACGAACCTTCTTAATATAAAATAACTGGCCTGAAGCCCAAGTGCTTAAACCAGAACTAATACACTTTTAGAATAACAGACACTGAGCTCTCAATCAGCAGTTCCCAACTTAGAAGGATGTAAGCTACCTGTCCTGCCACCACAGTGCATGCCACAAACCTTCCTAATGTAAAACAACTGGTCTGAAGACCAAGTGCTTAATCCAACAGACTTAGAATGATAGCTACACTTTAATCAAGTTACTACCAAGCAGTAATAAATACAATTGAATACTTTAAAGAATGCCTGGATTAGTGCTCAAGTTATACAAACAAAGCTAGATTCAGCAGGCCTGGATCTAGTCTATGCTACAGCAAACAAGGTGTACCAATTTCAATAAGAAGCAGTTCAGATATGCATGCACTATAAGCCTTCAACCAGAAATTCCCAGCTCAGAAGGCCAGAGTCCAGCCTCTCCTCTCACAAGAGTGCAGACCACGAACCCTCTTAATGTAAAATAACTGGCCTGAAAGCCCAAGTGCTTAAACCAGAATTAATACACTTTTAGAATAACAGACACTGAGCCCTCAATCAGCAGTTCCCAACTTAGAAGGATGTAAGCTACCTGTTCTGCCACTACAGTGCAGACCACAAACCCTCTTAATGTAAAACAACTGGTCTGAAGCCCAAGTGTTTAAACTAAAAGGCTTAGAATGAGTTACAACCAAGCAGTAATAAATACACTTGAGTACTTTTAAGATGACGCAAAAGCAAAATAAAGTAGGAAGAAACACAAATACAGTAAAAGCAGATACATTTTTTTTTTCAGAAAAGTAGCAAAAGCAGTAGTAAAAACAATTTTCATGCAGTGCAAGCTGGCACACTTGAGTATGTAGCAATATTAGTCCACACACAGTTTGAAAAAATGTAATTAAATTAAAAAGGACTAAAAGCAAGTGCAGAAAGGGTTTAGTAGGTAGAATGCGGTAAAGAGATGGGACTGGGGGAGTGTCCTAGATCAAATCTACAGTGGGGCGGGCACTGCAAAAGCCACCAAATTTAAACTACAACCAAGAACATGGAGGGGGGTGGGGAAAACCACTTTCAACACAGATGTGAGGAATGTGCAAATTATAAAGCCAAAAAAATATATACTGATCTCTATATATTTGCAGAGCAGTAAGACAACAGATATCTAAGCAACAATTTAGCTCTATAATACAGAATAATACAGAAAAATATACTCAGCTCTATATATTTGCAGATAGTCTTGTAAGGCTGTCTCTCAAACTAATGTTCCAGTTTGAATGCAGATTGTTAGTTAACAGGGCACACACCAGCTATAAAGCCAATTATATCAGCTGAAGACAAGGCAGGAAATGAGGGGGGGTGGGGAAAAACAGTTTCAACACAGATGTGAGGAATGTGCAAATTATAAAGCCAAAAAATATATACTGATCTCTATCTATTTGCAGAGCAGTAAGACAACAGATATCTAAGCAACAATTTAGCTCTATAATACAGAAAAATATACTCAGCTCTATATATTTGCAGATAGTCTTGTAAGGCTGTCTCTCAAACTAAGGTTCCAGTTTGAATGACAATTTACAGGACAATTTACAGGTGGTCGTGTGTGTGTGCCATCCCTTTTACTGTGTGTGCAGGTGGAGAAGTGTGTCAGTCCGTAAGGGCCTACACTGTCAGTGTATGTGCTATACGTTCCCTCTTTGCCAAGGCATGGGCATACTGGGCATGCCTCCGTCTGCCTACTGTGGCTGACACAGGGTGTTCGTGGTTTGAATCCCTCTGTGCCTGTGGTGCCCTTAGCAATTGTGGTGGGCTGTGAGGGCCTTCACCATTATGTCCCTGCTGCAGCTGTTTCTGCAGGATCATATTATGTAGCATGGCACATACTATGAAGATGTGGGCACACGTGCCTGGAGAGTACTGCAAGGCTCCACCAGATATATACAAGCAACGGAACCGTGATTTCAGCATCCCAAACACACGCTCTATGATGATTCTGGTTTGTGCATGTGCCTCATTATGGCATTCTTGCATGGGTGTGTGTGCATTTCTGATGGGAGTCATCATCCACGGCTCCAGTGCATAGCCAGCATCCCTCACAAGGTGGCCATATGGGATGTCCCCCCCTGACAAATACCTGGTACAGCTGTGAGGCATGCCAGATGTGGGAGTCGTGGTAGCTTCCAGGGCTGCCAGCACACATCCATGATAATGCCCTAGGCATTGCACATGACCTGGCAGTTGATGGAGTGGTATCCCTTGCAGTTTATGTAGCGCCTACCATGCTCACCGGGTGGTGATTTGATGTGTATGTGCATGCAGTCTACTGCACCCAGTACCTCTGGGTAGTCTGCCACATGGTGGAAGAGGCGCATATTGCTGGCCAACTCTTCCTGAGTTTGGGGGAAGTATATATGCTCATTGGCATGTGGTAACATGGCATCCAGGAACTGGTGGAGTACCCTGGATGCTGATGCCTGTGAGATCCCCATGATATCTCCAGCTGACCTTTGAAAGGTACCTGTGGCTAGTATTCTCAAGCTTACACATACCTTCATGTCCACTGGGATGGGTTCCCCCTCTGTTGTTTCTGGCTCTGAGGCGTGGCCGGCACAGCTCAATGATTTGCTGTATGATGTCCCTGTCCACCCTGTAATGCTCTACTATCTCCAGATCATCTAGCTCCTGGTAGTTTACTCTTGGTCTGAACACCCTTCCCCTCCTCCGGTGCCTGAGGTGGTTGTCAGCATCATCCTCCACACCACCTTCAGTCTCCAACACATGCTGATGAATCAAAGCTATGGCAGCTCCCAACATGTATGTTGTAAAAGTTCCCTGTCTACACCGATGGTGTAGTGTTTGGGAATACACGAGTGTGTGTGGGGTTCCTTCACACTTTATATTAATGTGCTTTGGAAGCTGATGATGTTATAGGGTGTGTATGTACAATCCAAGCTGCAAGGTATCTTACTTATGCGTTTTACCGCAGGTACTGCTATTGTGGGGCCTTTGGTGTTGAATTACACTTGGCTGCCATGGATTACCTCTTGCCCTTGCCTTCATTTTTCAAACTGATTCCCCTCCCATTGTCAGGCATGCATCCAGCAGCCTGCTTTCTTGTTTTGTACTTTCCCAACCCAGGATTGTGTTGCGAAATGTGTTCTATAGCCAATCTACTGCAGGTTTGCTTTGCTCTGCTGTGACAGTTCTCTTTTCTTTGCAATCCGGCACCTCCACTTTCCTGTTCTGCAGGTTGCTGCTAGCAGCCTTGTTAGCTACCATCAATGGCCCACTGTGAGTTAATAGGTGTTAATTACTCAGTTGTACTCCAATTACCCTGCTGCGGCATTTCCTTATTGTCTTCCCATAACCTTCCTGTTTCAGCTGTTGTGCGCACCGCGCACAACCGTTTACCGGGTTTCGAGCGTGTTGTCATCTGCGTACACATGAGCTTTCGGTCACTTGTGTGCTCTCAGCTAAGGAAAGCTATGGTTACATCCACACCCCTATCCTGCGGCTTTGCTTAGCAATGGGCAACCCGGATTAGCAATGCTCCAATGTGCTTACAGCTACAGTGGCACACCCCTCTCCTGATGTCATGTATACCTCCAGGCTACTCCTCGGTGTTATACTGCTACGCCGTGTGGTACAGCCTTACGCCGGCAAGGCGTTAGCGATTCAGTATTACTTGCCTCATTTGCATGGCATTGACTACTAATTCATAGTTACCACGCCGAACACTGTCACAGACCCTTAGCAACCCTTGAGCCTTGGTTGTGGTGTAGCATGCATACCATTGACTATTATGGCAAAATCATGATTTGTGTTATATTGCAGTTTTATGACATCTATATATATTTTCCTTGTGTTCCCATTTGCGCACACATGCCCTGAGGATGTACTTTGCATTAGTGTGGCCATGACATTGTGTTATTTTTTTATGTGTTGTGCGTGTTTTTTTATACCATTGGCTGTATATTTAGCCATTGGCATATATTAACTTTGTAATACGTAAGTTTGGTCCACTTTCATGGCTCAGATGTTCTGTTTGAAAAAATGTAAACTGTTTTTTTTTGGTTTGCATTTCTGTATGCTTACGCTACGCCTGCACCACTTCATGAATCGCTATGTACCTTCATTTCCATGCTGCACTACTGCGCATGGGGTGATTAGCATACATGCGCTGCGAGCTGCGCAGCTCTGGCGTACGCTGGTAGTGCATGTGGAATCGGATTGTACCTGAATCGCTCAGCGCCATATTTGGCGTTAGAATGCCTATGCTACGCCTGCACCTGGCGTAAACTTCATGAATCCTGGGGTATGTGTATATTGTCTTGGTCCTCATCATTTACAGGAAGATTGTATTATCTGTCATGTCTTTAGCCACCGTGCTCTAGAGGAAAGGTGTAACAAACTAATTGTAAAATGACTTTTGCCATCAGCTTTAGAGAAGCCTTATCCAGTGCTGATAAAGGTAAAACAGCTATCTCATCTTCCTCCTCTACTTCTTCTACTCACAAAGTTAAAAAATGCAGTTCATTGGTTCCGACCTCCCCGTTGGTACAGAAAGCCAAAAAACTGAAGAACTCTGTTGCAACTCTTCCCTTGGAACTGAAAGCCTCTGTTTCTGAGTCTTTGGTACAGACAACTTCAGTTTCGGCACAGACTACAACTGCGAGCCCTTCGACATTGAAAGCCTCGACACAGGATTTGACTTCTGTTCCAATGACTACAACTATTAGACTTAGAACATCTTACTCCCCTTCAATTGATCCTTTTGCTGGGGAATTACCAGAAGTGTTTTTGTAGATGCCCAAGTCTCCTTCAGCTTCGTCTGTCCTCTCCACCAAAAGCCTCATGGAAACGTGGAGAGGCTGGTGAATAAAATTTTACGGGTTACAGAACTTTCAGGCCCACCTTCAGTACCAATTCCTTCTGGTCTTGTACCGAAACATCTTCTTTCACCCCTTTGACTACTCCTCTAACCTCCTTAGAGCTCTTAAAGTCTTCTGTTCCTGTTCTCCAGGCACTGACTGTGTCAGCTTCAGAGTTGCTTGCTTCTAGGCAGCTGACAGTTACCCTGGGCTCTTCCATTATCTCAGAAACGGAGAACTCCCACAACCATAGCTGTCCTGTCGTCTCCAGTGAGCAGGTCTCGACTCCAGGCTTTTTGGAGCTGTTCCTGCTTCGACTTGAATCAGTTTGGTTCTGGCTTCAGCCTCCAGGCTTGGTTATTTGGTGCAGGAAGTGACCCTGATCGTAAGGCAGTATTTCTCAGTTCGGGCTCCCTTCCCTCTTTAGGGGGACCACCCTTCAAGGTTATGCAAAGGGCCCTTTCTCTAGCAGAGATTCAGTTGCTGCCTACCCCATCAGAACAGGTCCCTCCTTCTAGTTCTACTATTCCACCTGCATCTCCACAGGGACAGCGGTTGCAGAAGCTGCCGGCATCACAGCCACAGGTACTGTCATCCTCTGATAACTCCCCAGATATCCCCCTGAGGAGGTCCTACACAAAAAGTGCAAGAGGAAGCACTTGGATTCCCCTCAGGAATCAGTCACTGAAGATACAGATTTCGATGAAGGGAAGGGGTCCCCACGGTCGCTTCCTGAAGATGTCTCCTTTGGAGACATCTTGGAAATTCTGAAGCAGAGGGGTGATTGAAACTCCTAAAACCCTTCCTCTGAGGAGTCTGTCTACCTGCGGGCATTTGGCACCCAGCCATTTACCTCTTGGGTTACTCCGCCCGCTGATGAACTCATTAAGTTGATTTCACAACAGGCATGGAAGGACCCTGACTCTGTTGAGCCCATCCCTAAGAGACCAGCCAAAATAATTTCTGCACCCGAAGACAAACGATTTTGGGCCAAGGGTCTGGCAGCTGATGCTATGGTCATAGTGGCCGCCACTAAAAAGGAATTGGCTGAGGAGAGTTCCTCTGTCCATCAGCCCAACAGGGAGTCCCGGGCTATGAACAGATTTGGGAAGCGCATTTACACTTCAACGACATTTGCCATAAGGTCCTTGAACTACTTGGCACATTTCACCAGAGTCCAACATGATGTGACCAAGGAATTATCAGACACCCTGGCAGGAGCTGTAGCTGAGGGAGTCCCAAGACAAAGTGGCTTGCAAAAGTTCTGATGTAGCCATACCTCCCAACTGTCCCAAATTACTCGGTTTTTACCGAGTTTTGGGGTCCAAATAATGGGGTGCCACAATTCCCGAGTGGCACCCCTTCATTTCCGATTTTATTTCTTTTTCACACTTTTTTTTATTTTTAAATTTGCACGCTTTGTGAGCTGACGTCATCGCTTGCATGATGACGTCAGCTCCACCAGCCTGTCGGTATTGAGCTTGCACATGTATTTCTGGCTCTGGTTCAAATGCTTTTGCGAGCGGGAAGTCATCAGAGCTGGAAAGGATTTATTTAGAAGGCTGGCTGTTTCTGACATTATTAGAAGGCGCTCGCTGGAGTTATTATGTATTATTTTGAAGACGCTTGCTGGCTGGATTTATTTAGAAGGCGATCGCTGGCTGGATAAGATGCTCGCTCGCTGTTTCTGGAGCCTGGCTGGATGTATTTAGAAGTAAGGCACCTAGAAATGGTATATGTTCAGAAAGGGTGTATGTGTGTATGTGTGTGTGTGTGTGTGTTCACTAGGAATGTGTATGGTTATGTAATGTATGATTCGCACAAAATATAAATGTCCCTGTTTCTACCTTTTTTTACAGATCTACAGTTTTATTACATATACTTTATTTTTATTTCCTGCCGTTCTTTTAGGTGATACTTTTTATGACTGAAAATTACTTTGTGGGGTATGAGAATTTAAGATGGCATTCCACAGGAAACTAATTAACAACATTATAGAGAGCAGATAATTTGGATTGTGTATTTGAAGGCTGTATTGTGCTGGTTTGATATAACAATGCTTCTTTTTACTTATCTTTTACATAAAATACTGTTTAAAAGTTTTAATTAAAAAGTAGTTCACGGTGGTATACAGGTACTCATAAACAGGTAGGTAGTTGGACACAAAGAATGCTAGGTAAATATTTTACAGTGTCAAGAAATGGTGTTTTCATGAGTATTTTTAAAATATGCTGCGTGTGACGTTTAGCTCCCTGACTGACATTCAAGACATTAACAAAAACAAATGTATTTCTGCTGGAAAAGTAAACTGCAGAAAAGTAACTAAATAATGTTCCATGAATTAGTTCATAGGTTCAAAGGTTTATACTAGGCTATCTGCCCTAAGGCATTTATAAGCCTAGCCCAAATTTTTGTGGCTTACGCCACCCCTTATATGAAAAAATACTGTGCCCATTAGTTTGTTGTGCCTCTGTCCAGCAGTGACACAGAGATGATTCCTGGGATAAACCTACGATCTCCCATCCACAGGTCAAGATTTCTCTTGAACAGAGCCAGTGAGGTGCTCTGCCTCACATGGATCGGGATTTTATTCCACAGCATAGGGAGTCTCTGAGTGATAAATCTATCCCTCCAGCACGTCCTATTTATATCCGTGCTAAGGTTTAAGTCACTTGCTCTAGTGGTTTTGGTGGATTTGGATTTTTTGAGGTGGAGCATGTCCATTAATTCCGGGTTGGACATGGCCTTGTATGTCAGGCACATGTCACCTCTGAGCAGACGGTATGCAACTGAATAGAGCTGGAGTTTCTTCAATCTGGCAGCATATGACAGATTTAGGAGTCCCTTTATCCTTTTGGTGAGGAACTTTTGGGGTCTCTCCAATTGCTGCAGATGTCGGGTGAGATACATCCCGAATGGGGCATTGTACTCGATCATTGGTCTGATAAGTGAAGAGTACAGGGGAACAATGACCTCACTAGATCTGGATGTGAATCCCTTCATGATCAGGTGGGCAATGTAGAAGGTCTTTCTAACCACTTTAGCAACGTGAGTGTCAAAAGAAAGGCCACTGTCAACCTGGGTCCCCAGGTCCCTGATAACCTCTTCTGTGCTTAGTGGATTGCCACCTACATGGTAGTTTGGGGTTACCTTGTTTTTCCCGAAGGGTATGACTATACACTTTTTGGCGTTTAACTTCAGGCCATGGCTCTGGCACCAGCTATCTGTTTCCGTGAGTCCCTTCTGAAGGATATCCGTGTCCGATGCACTTTCCACTATGGCCAGTTTGCAATCGTCTGCAAACTTTGTCAATAAAGTCCTCCCATGTTGGCCTGTACTTCTGAGAAGTAGATTCCGAACAATAGGGGGCCAAGGACCGAGCCCTGTGGGACACCACTTGTGACCGGCTTGGAGTCTGACATAGCGCCAGCAACTCTAACCCTGTGGGTTCTGTCCTTAAGCCAGTTTGCAACCCATCTTGTGACATATGGGTTTACATTTAAGCTGGTAAGTTTTTCTACAATACCCAAGTGGGGTATTTGGTCGAAGGCCTTTGCAAGGTCAAGGTAGGCTGTATGGACTGCCTTTCCCTCATCAATGGCCTTGGTGACTGTTTCGAAGAAGTCGACCAAGTTCAAAAGGCATGATCTGCCCTTGACGAAGCCAAACTGGGTCGGGTCCAATGTCTGCAAGTCCCCTACATCTTTGTTTATGAGCTCCATTATGATCCTCTCCATAGCTTTGCAGACTAGACTTGTTAAGCTTATGGGGCGGTAATTACCAGGGTCCGTAGAGGCACCGCCTTTGTGGAGTGGGACCACAGTTGCCGTACGCCACTCCATGGGCACGTATCCTGTGGTAAGGCTGAGATTAAACAGCTGCCTTATGTGCGGGTTTAATTCCTCATTTAGCTCGTGTAGCACACGGCGGGGACACCATCTGGTCCCATTGATGCTGTGTTTTAGCTTTAGAGAGCAGCTTTCACCTGCGCATTTGAGATGTCTGGGAGGCTACACTCTGCTGGGATAGTTATCTCTCCTTTAGGAGAGGGGTGAAGTTTGCACTGAACCTGTCTGCCAGTATGTTGGCAATGTCTGTGGGTTCAGTGATTTTTGTATCATTTTGGACTAATTCTGAGCATATCTGGGAGTTTCCACCCAGGTTCCTAACATAGCTGAAAAAGGCCTTATGATTGTCCTTTGAATCCATGGCAATTTTTCTCTCAAAATTGGCCTTAGTTGATTTTATGAGTGCTCGTATTTTTTACTAATAATGATCAGGGGTGACTTCCCTTTTATGGATTTTGTTCTATCATGTAATAGCTTTCTCCTCTTATTGTAAAGTTTGTTAATGGCTGGGGTCCACCAGACTGGACGTTTGCCCTTTGTGGAAAGAGTCTTGGTTTTATTTGGGATTGCCTGATCCATGCAGTCCTGGAGGTGTTCATAGAAGGCATTTGTAAGGGCTTCAGCAGCTTGGGTTGTGGTTTCCACTGGCTCAGGGGCCTTGAAGGATACCACACCAGTCTTGAAGTAGTGTGAAGTTTGCTTTAGAAGTTCTTCACTGTGGTCTTTTGTTTGGGGTGGGGCGGGATGTGGATTTCCAGTGAGATTAGTTTATGATCAGATCTCACCAATGAGGATATACTTCGGTGTGGAGCATTTTGTCCCCATGTTTGTGATAATGAGATCTAGTATATTTTCTCCTCTCGTGGGAACAGTGACTAGCTGTTCCATGGCATTTGAATTTATGAACTCCAGGAACCGTTGGGCTAGAAAGTTAGGGCTTGAGTAATGTTCCCACTCTATATTCGGGTAGTTGAAGTCACCCAATATGATGGTGTTTGGAGATACATTTATACCCTCCAGTGTCTTCAGGAAGGCTGTGTGGGGTTCCTGAGTTTGAGAGGGTGGCCTTTAGCATGCTACAATTTGTAGAGCAGTTTTGCCTATGGTTAGTTGCACCTGGATGGTTTCCGAAGCTTCGTGCGTTGCCACCAACCTGGAGGTGTGGGTATCCTTTATGAATATGGATACACCCCCTCCTTTTGTGGTGTGGTCCGGGTTTTGGGGCCGGAACGCATGATATGAGGTAAAACCTAATAGTGCCGGGGTGATCTCAGGAGCCTTGAACCAGGTTTCAGTTACAGCACAGACATCGATGTTCTCCATACTGAGAAGGGCCTTGAGTGTGTGCATTTTGAAGTAATTACAAGTTTCTTTGGCAATAGTCTTTCAACATGATATTGTAAATTATGCTTTTCTTTTAAAAAATGTGAAAGATGGTGAGTACTTGTCACCTGTAAAAAACTTGGATAAGCAGTTGTTACCCTTTACTAAGCAATAATGGACTCCAGAGACAGTGTTTATTAGACTCTCTTGAGTGGTCATGCTGATACTAATTGTTTGCAATGCCGTTTAATACCAGGTGCTGATTGCTACATTTTTCTCCATAAATGGCAGTCATTCTTTAAGAACTGATACATTCTTTATATGCATGCCATCAAGAACATGGTTTATTTTAACTATGAGTAATGTGAGTTAATTGTGTGTGTGAGAAAAAGCCCCTATTGTAGTACACCTGATGGCTAGAGGTACTCTGGCTCAAACCCTTTACCTTGGGTACAGGGTTTGAGGAGCCTAAAGTCCCTAGCCACCACAAATTGTAAATTTGTGGCTCATATTTTTGATCTGAGACTGTTCCTCATAAAATCTGTGGTTTTCAGGATTTTTGTGGCAAATCACTGCAGGGTTGAATTCATTAAATAGTGACAGGCATTTGAATTCCAGACTTCATATTCTTCAGAAAATAAATGGTAACACACAACCTTTTATTCTAACAATTTTCTAAGTTTGTTAGATCAGTATTTTAAATATGTTCCTATTTTGAGGCGGTATTCCCCCATTATTGGCTTTGTACAGGTTTTTTGTGCTAAGAGTTGAGAGCTATGGTGAGAAGTGAGACCTGAATTTGTATTCTCCCATTATTGAATTTATCCAGAGTGCAAAGAGGTTGAGAACTATGGCCCAAAGGTAATCTTTATCCACTACTAGCCAAATGCATTTGCTTTGAATGTTGTGTGGGTTTCACTGCTGTTTCAATGAAAGTGAGTTTCAAGGGCAGAGAAGTTTTAATGCAAAGTCTATTTTCGTTGTGAGGACAGTGTTGCTTTGTTTAGCCTATGTTTATTGGTGTTTGTCCATTGGGCTGCAAAATGTAAAAATAAAATCTAAATAATCATTGTATTAGTAAAGCAGTATGCGCACATTAGTGTTTATGGTAAATGGGGCGAAATAGCCAGGTAATTGGACATTGGAATGGCTGCAGGGGAACTCTGGTGCCATATTTTCGTTGTCTGTTCTTCAGTTTGCATTTGAAAGTTGGTATCCCACAATTCCATTGAAGTGGACGGGGTTACATAATTATGTATGCAAATTTTATGTTAATCAGGATACAGATTTGTACTATTTTTCATGGGCCTTGTCCAGATGTTTGATGTTTCCAGGTTGAGAAGTATGGATCATGTAGTGATTATTTTACTGATTAGTATATTTTATTTAATTTCTTGCTGAAAATGAAAGATGAATTATATTAAGCAAACACTCAATTGGATGCTGCATTACCAAGCATTAAATGTAAGTTTTAAACAGTTCAGTAGCTGAGTAATTGGAAAAGTGAATCCAAAAGAATGTGTACATTTATGGATTGTCCTAAACAAAGATAGAGGGAGGGGCCTATGGACAGCAAATCGCCCAGGGCACACCTCTCAAATGCCCCCTGGTTTTGACTCAAATTTTAGCCGTGTCCCATTAATCCCAATTTAAATCGGGGCTGTTTGGAGAAAGGTAGTGAGGTACACTCAATAAAGACAGCGCTACAGACTTATTTTATTTAAGAAAACGTATCCATTCACCCGCACTCAAAAAGCGTGATTTAATTCACAATGTTATTCTGTCAATGTTTCAATTTAATAGTACTAATATTTTAAGTGTCCTTCATTACGTCTGGATTTGCCCCCGATAGACTGAAAGCTACAGCACAGGAGCCGGAGGTACACGTAATCCGGCATTGGTAGAGAGGCATGCAAGTTCTTTCCTCAAAAACCGTTTGCTGCTGTTCATTAACAGCCTATCACTACCGACCAAATCCAACGTACAGGTAAAAAGTTCAGTGTACCGTCTTCTATAAAAATCATTCCGTAACAACGATCATTTAAATGTTAATATTTACCATGCCTTTAAATGAACATAAAATGCGTCACCATTTTCTATAACATATATTCATCGTAAAACTGTTTAAAAAGGGGAAGCTAGCGTATCCCTGACTACTACATTGTCGAATTATTCAGGGATATGAATTTACGTCGGTCCGTATACCACAAATGTCCCCTGCCCCACGATCTTAACAGTGCTCAGCACCACACTGACGTAAAGACACTTTGGCCCGCAGGGTAAAGCATTTGCAGTAACTACATGCAAATATATTAAATATAAACACAGTGAATAAAACACATGATCCATTGCTTTTCATTTCACCACAAAAATGAAATGACAAATGAATACTATAAAATAGGATCACATTTTCACTATAGTTAAAAGCAAGGGTCACCATCCGGGTACGTTCACGTGTCCACCTAAATCACCCAGGTAAAACAAACAAACAATTAAAAAAAATCCGCTAACTTCCTTCATCCAGCTGCACTTAATTAGCGCAAACCCCGCCTACTCATTTTTCTTTCTTCCCCTTTCTGAGACTACAAGTCTTTATTTGATGAGTTTGTAGACGCGTAAATAATGGGTGATTGCTATAGGCTAGTATGTCTGCCAATCAATAAGCATTGTGAAATGTAGGTTGCTTTCCCAGTCTAGGTTTCATTGTACTTTTCCTTTTTACGTATTCTTTACTATTTGACATTTAAGTGTTTTTTGTCTCTGGAATTAAATGGTTAAAGAATTATGATTGTTTTGTGAAATTGCAGCTTCACCCGCTGGTATTGGGGAGAGGTTAGCAGAAGATGAATGTTTTAAAGAACAAGGAAAATATTGGTGAGAGGAGCAGGCGAATGTTGGGATTCTTTACTATGGCTCAGAGTAACAGTTGCTGGCTTGTTGCTATTCATGGTCGGCTCCGGTAAGCTCTAAGAAGTTTATGAGAGTAATCGCTTTTACTTAGTGGAATATTAAAACAAAAAATATTCAAGTTTGGAACTCATTGCTACCCCTTCCATCTTTGTAGTCGCCCTTAAGACGAACTTGTTTCCCTCACGCTGTATTGGTTTCTTGTAAAGGTAATGTTACCCTCGTTGATGCTGCGGATCATGTTTGCAAAGGACATTTAGTATGAGGGCAGGTGGAGAAACCGGAAGGGTTATACCAATGGGAAAATTCGATGAGTAACTTGGCAGTGGTGTGAAAAGTGGGTGTTTTTCTGCTTCGACCTCGTTAATATGCAAACTTAATACTAGCGGTACTTATTAACATTACTCGGTGCAGTAACAGCAGGTAACTTGTAACATAAGTTTGGCATTGTGTAAGTTTTGTTGTTTGTAAGTTGGACCAGTCACGTGACTTAATTCTTTATCATTAGGAAACGTTTTAAGTGTTTATGTTGTTAATTAAGCTATATGAATTATGTTGCACAATATCCCTTCAACAGTGAACAGGGATACTGATGCTATAGGTGTAAGTAACAGCTTATTGTCTTAAATTGTTGTCTTAAGGGGTGCATAGGTCTCAACCTTCCATCTCCAAAATGAGGAACACTCGCCTTCATAATGTGGAACAAATGGGCAAAACACATACTAATGGCTTACTAACAACTTCAACTAGGAAGGTCATAGGATGGTTAAAATATGCTGGTTTTACTTGTAAAGAAGATCCTTTAATGTATTAATATGATTAATTTCTACTTACCATGGATTTCACTTAAATAAATTCCTAAAACTGAATGTGTCACATATTCTTTCAATGTGGAACTTTGAGGAACATGAACTTTTTAAGACCCCAAATGAGGTACGTTCCTCTTAATGAGGTACAGTTGAGAGGTATTAAGGGGTGGGAGGTTGGCATAATGGCTAAGGTGTTTACTTTACAGATGCAATGTACAGGGTTTGATTTTTTACATGGGGTAACTGGCTAGACTTTAAAAAATAGCCCAGAAGGGCAGCCAGCCTTGTACTAATCTTTGAACCTAAATGTATCACATTCACTTGTTAGCGTGAGATGGATTAGTAAATGACACTACCTTGTTAAGTAGACTTGTTTGTGTAGTAATTGTTCTTCCCTGGCACTCTTTGTAATAGATTTTGTACGTTTTACTAAGTGGTTAGTGTAATTTATAGAGGTGTTATGTCTTGCTCTTAAAGTTAGATGTAGACAAGACCTGCAGTTCTTTGTACCTTCCACTTTGTGGGTTTTGTTCAGGGTGTGTCGTTTGGTGGGTTTATTCTTAGCCGTAAGTGATGGTCCATGGGACTTGTAAACGTTTAAAATTCCTGCATGTCCATACACTGTTAGTTACCACATGTCCCACTTTGCGAGGGACAGTCCCCTCTGTGGTGCAGCTGTGTCCTGCAAAAAAAAAAATGTAAAAATGGCAATTGTCCTGAGATTTTAGTGCAAAATTATTTCGTATATTTTATGAGACTGTTACATAAAACAGTTATTCTGTATGTGAAGCGCCTAAATGTTATAAGAAACAGAATAAGCAAGTAAAATGCTACAAGAATAAGCTTTTATTTAGGCAAAAAAAGTGAAATTCTGTCCTTTATATTGGCCATATGTTTTGGCCTGCAAAATCTGACGTTTGTGCCAAACGTCCCACTTTGGGCATTTGAAAAGGTGGCAACCCTCTACACTGGTATTCTACTTGTGGCTGTGCTGTTACATTCTGACACTGGTGTTTGAGACCTCAAAAACGTGTATAGTAAATGCGCATGAATGTGAAGTAAAAACGTCTTTACTAGTAGCGCAGCAAAGTTTTGTGCTTTCTCTTGGCTGATGTTTTCCTTTTATATGCACTCTGATTTTGTTTTTGTTCTTAGAACCGTTACAATTTAAGATTAAACATAATGAACTGTATTTGTAACCCCCCCCCTAAAATTTTCTCATTTTCATCGGTGCTGCTGTTTAACTGTGTTATCTGTTGGACACTAAAGCAGTGCTTTAGTTTTGTCTCTGTATAATTCTCTTTATTTGTATACGTATTAATATTTCTTTTTTGTTTGGTAAGATAAGCACACTTCTGTTTTAGCTGCACTTGACCTTTTTTGTATCCAGTTTCCATCCTGTTTTGGGCCAATTCCATTCTGCTTTCACATTTTTCAGAGTAGATCTTTCTACTACTTGAATACTGCTTCCACTATTATATTTTGTGTTTATGACTTAAGTGGACAGAACTGTGCACACACGTTATATTTCCATTCATAGCCAGTTTATTATTTTTCTCGTGGTACCAAAGCTAGATGTGTTAATTGTGTAGCCTTTTTCATT
>NC_056748.1:611108440-611128440 GCF_019279795.1 Protopterus annectens
TTGGTGTGTGTGTGTATAGTGTGTGTGTGTGTGTGTGTGTGTCTCGCGCGCGCTCTCTCGCGCTGCTCTCTCTCGCTGCTCTCTCTCGCGCGCTCTCTTCAAGCACCGCTACGCAGTCTACATAGAAAGCTGACTGCTTTGACTCTACTTTATCAACTTTCTTCTTTGTGACCTTTCTTTATATTACTACATGAGGCTTGCTTACTTTGCAAAACTTTTACAAATGGTTCCATTTTTTTAAACTTCTGACATTGCTGACTAAAATGCTAAGCACTTCTCTCACACTCATGATTTGCACCACAGTTGTGACAGTTGACAAGGAAAGCTAGGTTTGGGTTTTGCTGATTCGTGTTTGAATTGCACTGAGCTTGCTCCTTTCTTAGAACTTGCTGGAAAGCTATGTGGTTTCCCTGGTGAACCAGCAGGGATTGTGGCTGCCATGCACTTGGGACTGCTGCTGTTTGCCACGTATTGTTTGCTGTCTACATTTGCTGTGGAACTTACTGAAATCTTGCTCTTGTCACTTAAAATTATACTTTTGTTTCTCTGTCGCCTCATAGATTTGACAAATCTCTGTGGCTTTGTTCAATATTAAATCACTGTCGTGAAGTAAAATCTCCCTCAGCAGTAGCATTACTACCACACACAATCCTGTTCTTTATAAACTTATCTTTTAAATCACCAAACACATGTTTTAGCTTTGCAGCTTACATAACTAAGCTGAGAAACAAAGGTTTTCCCTGGTGTCTTATCTCTCGTGTAAAACAGATGACTCTCTAAAATTTGGGGGGGGGGGGGGTTGCACATTTATCTGAACTTGTGCATCAAACAGTCTTCCTTTGATTCAGTGTATACAACCATGACCTGTTTTATCTTCATATACTGCTGGTGCATACACAAATGAACACTCGCTTTTTGTGGTCTCTGACTCAGCTAAGTTTACCAAAGTGATTGTCCTGGTGTGTGCATATCTATCTGCATAAGCTGCTTGTATAAAAATACTGTACTTTTGCTCAAATATTCTTAAGTTTTTTTCCAAAATTCTTAAATACAGGTGATAGGGGCTTTCGAAATCAGTCTGCCATATAACACGTACCAGTGAAGGGTTTTGCAGTTAAGCAAGAACATGCATACATGCACATATGCCAGAAACTTATCCCAATATTTGTAACTTTGTTCGATTCCATTGTGGTGCTAAAATTGCCGTTTTGGACTTCTTGAAACTATGCTGTTAGGCAAACTCTTAGTACCTTTGAATAATTGGACTTTGCAAAATAAAACTCTTTGTCACTGTAATACCTTTGCAATATCATTTTGCAAGAAATCACCTATTATCACTGTAAGAAACCTATCGAATAACTGCACTATGCAAATTAACTGGGCTTCTTTGTAATTATTGCATTGCTAAAGTTATTTATCAGGTTTAAGAAACATCTCGCAAACAACTTCACAGTGCTATTGAACTGATCTTCTCTTGCCCCAAAGTCGATAACATTTCAAAGTAATTGCTCTTTCCAAGTAAACTATATACAGCACACTGAAATTTCCTCAAAATGGCCGTACCTTGCTAGGCACCTCTTTACAGTGCAAGAAACGCTCTGTTATGGCTGCACTTTGCAAATAGACACTCCCAGCATAAGAAACGTTTTAAATGGCTATACTTTGACTGTATATTTTAAGAAATAGTTGCACCTCGCACACAATACTCTTCAGAATACATGCACAGTAATAGGCACACACTGTAAGCCGCTTATTAGAATAGCTTTAGTTGTGCCCTTAGAATATGAAGTCATAGTTATGCTAAAACACAGCAGTTGCCAAAACACATGCAGTCGCCTTGCTTTATTTGCCCTTATTTGTTTTCCTCATTTAAGTCCTTTTCATGCTTATTGTACTATTCTTGTGCTCGTTTCACTCTAAACATTATCATTTTGCTTTACTGTTAATTGTTTCATCAAATACCTTTGTTCTAAACATTTCCCTTAGTTGATGAACCTTTTGTGCCTTCAGATTCCTTAATAATGCGGTTTGTGCCCTTGTAATTCCCCATTTTGTCTTTTTTGCCAAATAGTTTGTACTGCTTTTCATTACCTTTGATTCTTTTCTGGCTCGTTTCGTAGTTTTGCCTTCACTATTGTCCCTGCACCTCATAGCACCGAATATTATTCTGTCCTATCGCGGCTTTGACATCATGTCGCTCTCCTCCTGTGGACACAGTAGAAGAGTCTTCATGGGATGTTCTTCATTCCACATTGCTGCAGTCCTAACTATTGGGTAGTCCGCTGTCCAGTCGGCCCGAATACCAAAGTATATGGCTGACGTCGGTCAAGGCGCATTAGACTGACGTCAGTACGTCAGGGTACTAATGCGCATGACCGACGTCATATCCTCAGTCTTTTTTGCCGCATGGTCCGATGCAGAAGCAGTTTTGCGAGTGCAGGTTGGCGTTCTGAAAGTTTCTGAAGTCAGAGTTTCAGACCGAATCAAAGTTGGCTAAGTACCCGTTGGGAATATTTTGGTTTTTCTTGCCTCAGTATTTAACCGGATGTCAGAAAAAGTGAATAACTGTATTTCTTGTGGGAAACAGATACCTCATAGGGATTACCATACTATGTGTATACCTTGTTTAGGGCCTGAGCACGACGTTGTTGGATGCCGCTCTTGTGCTAGATTTAACAAACGCACTATTAAGAGAAGGTTAGACTGTGCCAGGTTAGTGTTTGGGAAGCGTTGTAATTATAAAATGCCGTCGGATGCTCCGGCCGCTTCCAAAAGCGCAAGGACAAAGCAGCGAAGCCTAGAGTGGAAGAACCGACAGTCCCGGACGTCGGTTCTTTAGAAGGCTCAGTGGAGCCGGAGGTTCTGCCAGGAGTTTCTTTGGAGTCTCAGGGAGAAACTTTACTGTTACAGGATGTGTCCTCTCAGGAAGTAGGCCAGGCTGAAGGGGCTTCTCAGGTGGCTGTTCGTTCCTCTCTTCCTAAGGTGGTTAGGGCCTCCCTTCTGTTTCCAAGGCTTCTTTAAGAGGCAGGCCTAGTTTAGCTTCAGTGGGGGTTTCTCCGAGTGTTTCAGGGTCTTTGCCTAAGAAGCATATGCTAAAATGGCAGAGGATTTGATTACTATGATTAGAGGTTCTATGCCCCTCCTGATAAGAGGCCTAGGGTGGAACCTGAGTTTGAGAGTTTTGAGCAATGTTCGAGGCTTCTGAGTCTTGACTGAAGACTTGCAGGAGTATCCTCCTTATTCTGATTCTGATGTGGATGATTCTACTCCTTCAGCTTCGCCTCCTGAGGATTTTTCATTTTCAGAGACTCTGCATTCCATGAGGGAGCATTTTAAATGGGAAGGTCAAGATTTCTCTGATTCCAGGAAGAGGCTTAGGAAGTATCTTTTAAGAGTCCTAGGGCAGACCCGAAACTGTCTCTCAGGGGCCTAAAGGTGTGAAGGCTTCTGTTGTTAAAAATCCTGTTCCTCCTGATAAAGAGGCAAGGGCTTTGGATAGATGGGGAAAGAAAGTGTATACTTCTTCCACTTTAGCCATGAGGGCGTTGAATTGTCAGTTTCATATGTTAAAATATCAGAATTATCTCCTTTCACAATTGAAGTCTAAGGTGGATGCTCTGGCTGAAGGTATTGAGTGTAAAGAGTTGCAGGATTTAGTTCATGTGTCTGAACAGGTGGGTAAGCATTCCTTGCAGTGTGGTTTTGATGCTGTGCAGGCCTCCTCGAGGGTGGCTGCCACTGGTTCTGTTCTTCGAGGCACGCCTGGTTGAGGGAACAAAATTTAGCTGAGCATGTTAAGACAAGGATTCTGGATGCTCCTTTACAGTCTGATGTGTTGTTTGGTTCGCCTGTGGAAGCAGTTTTAAAGAAAATGGAGGACAAGGCTAAGTCTATGCAAACTGTTAAGGATTTTTGCAGGTGCAGCCTCCAGTTTAGTAGAAATTGGCCTACTAAGGGATGGGCGTATCCTGCTTATGATTCCCGCTCTGGGGCTAGGTCTAGGCGTGGTAGAGGCAGAGCTCAAGGTTCTTTTAGGCCTAGAACAGGGAGTTCACCTGCTCAGACTTCTGGTGAGGGCAGGGGTCAGTCCTTTCAGAAACAGACCCAATGACCTGCCTTTTCAGCTGCCAGTACATTCTCGCCTGGCAGCACCTTTGGGAGGAAGGCTGTCTCTTTTCAAAGAAAATTGGGATTTAATTACCCAAGACAGATGGGTGCTGGATATCATTCACCACGGTTACAGGTTTTATTTCCATACCTTGCCTCCTTTCAAAGGCATGCCAGACATTCCTCCTCTACAAAGAACAGAGGCTCACAAGCAAATTTCTCTGTTGCTCCAAATAGGGGCCATTCAGCCGGTTCCTGTGCCAGAAAGGGGCCTAGGATTTTATTTTCGCCTGTTCCTAGTACCAAAGAAGGGGAACACGTGGAGACCAATTTTGGATTTATCTATCCTCAACACTTATCTGGACATTCCCAAGTTCAAAATGTTGACGTTACAACATCTTTTACCTCTGCTGGGCAAAGATCACTGGATGGTAACTTTAGATCTCAAGGAAGCTTACCTTCATGTGCCTATAAGACTAAGTTGCAGGAAGTATCTGCATTTTCGAGCTGGAAATTCTCATTATCAGTTCTCTGCATTGCCCTTTGGCTTATCTACTGCCCAGAGTATTCACAAAGGTTCTGGCTCCAGTGATAGCTTACTTCAGGCTAAAAGGAATTCAAATCTATCCTTACTTGGACGACTGCCTGATTCTGGCTCAAGAAAAGGAAGACCTTCTACAGCATTTGGAATATGTGATAGCAGTGCTAAGATGCCTAGGGTATTCTGTGAACGAAATAAAGTCCAGTCTAGTACCCTCTCAAGACATGTGCTTTCTGGGTGTGAGACTGAATACAGCAGCCCAGATGGCCTTTTTAACCCCGGACAAACAAAAGAATCTTTCCAGTTACTTCCATCAACTATCTCTTCAGTCCGGGCTGACTGCAAGGACAGTCCTTCAAGCCTTAGGGTTCATGGCATCTTGTATTCTGGTGCTTCCCAATGCCAAACTGCATATGAGGAAGCTGCAATGGTATCTCAAAAATGTGTGGACACAGCACTGCCAGGATTTGGACACTGCCATTCAAATAATAACTTGCATTCAAAAGGAATTTTTGTGGTGGGCTCAGGAATGTCACCTAAACAAGGGACTCTCTGTGACCCGGCCAGAGGCGAGTCAGATTCTAACGACAGATGCCTCAGACATTGCTTGGGGAGCTCATCTAAATGGAAAGTGGATACAAGACAAGTGGCCTGCCAGACTACAGCATCTACATATCAACATGAAAGAGATGTTAGCAGTCCAGTTTGCATTAATGGCTTTCAAGGAGTTACTTCTTCCAGGGCAGGTGTTGATTCTAACAGACAACACAACTGTCATGTGGTACATCAACAAACAAGGGGGAACACATTCTTACCCATTGTGCAGGCAAGCAATGATTTTATGGGAGACTGCGCTCAGCTTGCAACTAACTCTTCAGGCAAGGTTTCTGCCGGGAGCACAGAACTCCTTAGCAGATGTGTTAAGCAGACAAATCATGGATCCCCACGAGTGGAAACACCATCTTCATGTATTTCAAAAATTGACAGTGTCATGGGGAACTCCAGACATAGATCTGTTCGCTTCTCCACTAAACCACCAGCTGCCACAGTTTTGCACAAAGAGGTTTCATCACACAGCTTGGAAAGTGGATGCTCTTTCTTTCAGTTGGAAAAATCTTCATGTGTATGCTTTTCCACCTCTGCCTCTTCTCCCAAAGGTGCTTCTAAAGGTCAGACAAGACAAGCCAAGGATGATTTTAATAGCTCCAGATTGGCCTCGGCAGCACTGGTACCCATTACTGAGGAGTCTGGTAAGGAAGCCTCCATGGCCTTTACCCCTGATTCCACACCTGTTGTCTCAGAGGGACGGTCACCTGCTCAATGTCAAGCTTCACTCTCTTCATCTAACAGCCTGGCATATTCTGTTTTGAAGGACAGCAGGTCTCAACTTCCTCAACAAGTTTTAAATGTGATTATGGAAGCCAGAAGACCTAGTACAAGGAAAGTGTACATGAAAAATGGAAGAGATTTTTATGTTGGACTGCAGCAAAGAATTTGGAGATTTCTGAGCCTAATTTGAGTGTGGCTCTTCAATATCTTACTGAGTTATTGGACAAAGGTTTGTCTTTCTCTTCCATTAAGATTCATGCTGCAGCAATTTCAGCTCACTATGATTGTGACCCACCATTGTTTTCACATCCTTTGTTCAAGCAATTTCTTAGAGGGCAAAGAATATAAGGCCCCATGTAGTGCTCCTACTCCTGCTAGGGATCTCAATTTTGTGTTGTAAAAACTTACTCTACAATCTTTTGAGCCTCAAGGCTACTGCTGAATTGAAATACTTGTCATGGAAGACTGCTTTTTTGTTGGCCATTACTTCTGCAAGAAGGGTTTCTGAGTTGCGGGCCCTTATGGCGGTTGAGCCTTTTGATTTTCATAAGGATAGGGTATCATTACGTACTAATCCTTCCTTTATGCCTAAGGTGGTTTCTAGTGTGGCTTTAAACCAAACTATTCATTTGCCTACTTTTATGCAGATCCCCAGAATAAAGGGGAAAAGATTTTGCACACTTTAGATGTACACAGGCAATTGCGTTATTATTTAAGCAGGACTAAGGATTTTAGGCAGTCTCAGCAGTTGTTTGTTTCTTTTGCTTTGAGTTCGCAGGGCAAGCCTGTGTCAAAACAAACTATTTCTAGGTGGATTGGGTTTTGCATTGCATTTTGTTATTCCCATCATGGCAAGGAGATTCCAGCTGGGATTAGGCCTCATTCCACTAGGGCTACTGCCACTTCAACAGCATTTCTTAGGGGTGGCAACTAAGGATATTTTGGAGGCAGCTACTTGGAGTTCAGTGCATACTTTCTCTAAGCATTATCACCTTCCTCTCTACTCTAAGTCTAGGGCTGGTTTTGCCACAGCTATTTTGCAAGGCATGTTGTCAGCTCCTGCTTCCTTATGATTTGCCAGCCTCCCTTACCTCTGCTTTGGGATTCTACCCAATAGTTAGGACTGCAGCAATGTGGAATGAAGAACATAGTACAGTTTTGTACCTACCATAAATGTAGATGTTCGAGGATCCACATTGCTGCAGTCCAATTTACCCTCCCTCCTTCCCCTCTGTGTTTAGGGGTGGTTGTGTAGGTGAGGTTGTATTCTGGTATTTTTGTATATATTGTACATATTTTTGGTGCAGGTATGTTTGGAGTTTTTGGTTTTGGCCTTGTCTTTTTAGGGTCTTCTGATATCTGGGGCAAGAAAAGACTGAGGATATGACGTCGGTCATGCGCATTAGTACCCTGACGTACTGACGTCAGTCTAATGCGCCTTGACCGACGTCAGCCATATACTTTGGTATTCGGGCCGACTGGACAGCGGACTACCCAATAGTTAGGACTGCAGCAATGTGGATCCTCGAACATCTACATTTATGGTAGGTACAAAACTGTACTTTCTGTTCAAGCAGCTTTATTTTATACAAACACACATCAGTGTAGAAGTTTATGGACTTAAGTTAGTAACTTGTAAACTTAACAACTGCGATCATGCATGCTGACTTTCTGGCTGCTCTTTCAAAATGGCAGTAGGGATTGCATGTGTTTGGAATTTTATACTTGCACGTACAGTCTTTAACATGCTTAAAGACGCAGCACACACCTCATACACTGATATTCACATAACATAGTATCAAAACAAAAAAGCTTACTGAAGTCCCTAGGGGTACCTCTAAAGGCACATATGACAAGATCAGTGGCTTCTGTTGTTTAGGAATGTCTCTGAGAATAAGGTCTGTGCAGCTGCTTACATGCTCCATTCTGTTTACTTTTTTCCCCAACATGGTAATCTTTTACTTCTTACCATGTCCAGCATGCCCCTCTTGGAGCTATCCCAGATTTCCACTGATCTTGCAGGTGATGGCAAACTTTTGCTTGAAACAGTGATCTTTTGACATTGCTCCTAGTATTAAAATACTTGTGTGAAGTGCTTGCCATAACTTTGCATCTTTGAGAAAACACTGGCAGCAAAATTGATCCTGCCTTCCCATTTTTTCTATATGTAGCTGTGCCTCTCAGTGGGCATGTAAAGCAGAGTTGTATTTTTGTTTCTGTTGCATCCTAGGAGTTTGAGCCATCACCCAGGACTGGTTGCTGCTGCTGTGAAGCAAGTGGGTAGTTTTGTAACTGGGGGTGGGGGGGTGATGGGACTGAGCTGAGAATGCAAAGCATGGGCAATAGTTATAAATATAGATGTAGGTACCACTGTTCATTTGAAAGTACAAGGTTATGATGAGTAGCTTATGCATTTGTTTCTAAGCTATGCGTTTTTAGCAATTGCACCTCAGTTTGTATGTTTACTTTTAGGAAAAATGAATTGTAATGTACAGAATCGTAGTTTAATAGATGTAATTTGTGCAAGGGAGTATTGCATTCATATCACAGCTACACATGCTCAAGAAAATATATAGTAAGAAGTTTGCATGTTGGTCTTCATCAAGTTTTGGAGGAAAGTATGATTTGTGTAGAAGAGGCCTAATATGTTTGTGTTATTTAACACTGCATTATTTGGTAACTATTTATTTTTTTCTCCATCAGCTCTAGATCTCCTGGGCACTAGAACTGGATTTTTATGTTCCAGCTTTTTAACTACTGTGGAAGACAACTTAAGTGCAAAATTCCAATGTGATGGCAAATGGGAAGGAGCCCCCTTTCTTTAATAAGGATAAAGTGGAATCTTTTCATTACAAGCTGCCATTTTATGAAAGTATGGAACTTTTTATTGAAACACTTACAGGAACATCCTTTGAACTGAGGGTATCTCCATTTGACACAATCATTTCTGTGAAGGTGAAAATTCAAAGACTGGAAGGTATTTAGTGTGTTTGACCTGCATTTTTTTTTTTTTTTTTTTTTGCCTTCATTTAACTAAGTGGTATTTGCCTGATGTTCTTGGTGTTTCACTGTTGCAGTCATCACATTTGGGTTTATCTGCCTGCAGGTCCCCTCAGCCGGCCTGAATACCAGAGTCTTTGGATTTCTGTGTTGGATGCTCTCTCTTCTTCCATGATGTCAGGTCATCCTGGGTATAAAACATGCAGTCGACACCATTACATCAGTCTTTCTTGCCGTGTGGTGCCTGAAGCCAAAGCAGTTCGCAAGTGCCTGTCGGTAGTATCCTGAATTTTTCGTTTTCGAGTTTCAGACCCGAAGTCTTCAAAAAAGAGAAGTACCCTGTTGGGGATCCTTTTTTCTTGCTCTAACTGATGTCAATTAAAGTTAACAATTGTCTTACCTGTGGAAAGCAAATACTTCATAGAGATTTGCATTTGTACTGCTTCCCTTTAGGCCCAGACCACGATGTCCGTCGCTGTCGGTTTTGTGCCTTGTTCAACGCCCGAACTATTCGTCGTCAGGCTATTTTTGCAGCCAGTTACTTTAATACTCTATCTGTGTACTCCGAAATGACTTCGTTAAGCCGTCCGATCTTCAAGAAAAAAGTAAGGATAAAGACAGAGACAGACTGCATAGGTCCAAAACTGCCGACAACGCTTCCATTAGGCTAGTTGCCATTCCGCCGGTACTCGGTGAGGTTCTTTCGCAGTCCCTGATACCTGCTACTTCAGATTTGCAGGCCTCTACTGAGACGCATTTGGAGTCCAGTATGCCACGCGGTGCTTCTTAGACTATGGAACCTGCGGATGTCTACTTTGGATGGGTCCGGAGCTGCTGTGCAGGCACTGGCTTCTAAGGGGTGTATTCAGGCCTACGGACATTCATATTGAACTGACGCCATCATTTTCATCCAGGCCAAAAACTCGCACTATGCCTAGAAAACCAATAACCGAACCGCAGGCTCGGGCCCAAATGCCTCAAAAACAAATGTTTAAAATGGCTGAAGACCTTATTACCTTAATTAGGGGAAGCCAGCCTTCCCCCTCTGAGACCTAGAACTGATTTTCTTTCTGCTGCTTCTGATCAGGAATCTGATATTTCTGCTCCTGATTACCAGGATTTGCCCGTATCTACTTATGAGGATTCTGATGCAGGGGATTCCATTCTCTCTACTTCTCCTCCAGAAGATCTTTCTTTCGGTGAAACCTTGCATACTCTTAGGGAGCATTTCTGCTTGGAAAGCCAGGATTACTGAGTCCAAATAGAGACTTGGGGAATTGTTACTCCTGCCTCAACACAGGCCTTTAGCTACCCCTGCTGTTCTGGACATTGTAGATGATGCTTTCTTGGAATCGGAATCTAGCCTTACCTCAAACACTTCACCTCCAGCTCCCAGAAAACCTGACCGGTATTGGAGTACCTGACTCTCAAGTTTCTTTTCAAAAATCCTTCTGCGGATCTTGAGACCATTTCCCAAGGACCAAAAGACATTAAGGCTACTGCTGTCAAAAATCCTACCCCTTCTGATAGGGATTCTAGAGATTTAGACAGATGGGTTAAGAAGGTGATTCTGCTACTTTGGCCATCAGAGCTTTAAATTACCAGTTTTATATGTTAAAGTATCAGCAGCATATTATGGGACTACTTAAACAGAAAGTGATGATTCCTGACACTGCTGAACACAAAGAATTGCAAGATTTACTGCATTCTGCAGAACAACTTGGTAAACATACTTTGCAATGTGGTTTTGACACTTTAGAAGCATTTTGCAGGGCTGCTGTCACTGGGTCTGTACTTAGAAGGCATGCTTGGCTTAAGGAACAAAACTTGCCAGATCATGTTAAAGCTAAATTACTGGATGCTTCATTAAACCATGACCGTCATTTTGGCAACAAAGCAGAAGTCCCCAAAAGGATGGAGGAAAAACCTAAATCTATGCAAATTGTTAGATTTCCTACAAGTACAGCCTCCCAGATTCAGTAGGCATTGGCCTTCAAAGAACTGGTCCTTTCTAGTCCCTTCCAGGCCTTCTCGGTCCAAACTCAGGAACAGCAGACCACCTAGGCTACAGTCTCAGGCTACGCACAGACCTACGCAGTAGGGGGCTCCCACTTCCAAAGCAGGGAGTAGTAAACCCACTCCTCCTATGGAAAAATGGCACAATGACTTAACCTTAACCCTTCCAAGCCCTGCTCAACTACCTGCTCTCTTAGGAGGAAAGCTCGCCCTGCATGCAAAAAACTGGGAACTCCTTACTCGAGACAAATGTTTTTTGAACAGTTTTCTGTATCGTAGAATACAGAGTCCACTTCCACTCACTCCAAACCCCAAGTGGATGGCCAGACCTCCCCCCAAATCAGTGGGTGGAGGCCCCAAAACAAATGCAGTCTCTTCTCAGTATCAGGGCTACTCAGCCTGTCCCAGCAGAGCAAAGGGGACAAGGTTTTTATTAAAGATTGTTCCTGGTTCCCAGAAAAGATAACTCCTGGCATCCTATCTTGGACCTGTCTATTCTCAGCACCTATCTGGTGGTTCCAAAATTCAAAATGCTAACTCTTCAACAGCTTCTTCCTATGCTAGCCAAGGATGCCTGGCTGGCAACCCTAGACTTGAAGCTTACCTGTACATCCCAGTAAGGGAATCCTGCAGACAATACTTATGTTTCAAGGCGAGCTTCATCCACTGTCAGTTCTCTGCACTTCCCTTTGTGAATATCTTGGGCGCAGTAGATAAGCCAAAGTGCCTAGCTCCAGCCATTGCAGTTTGCCAGCAGAGAAATATTCTGATTTACCCATACTTGGACGATTGCCTGATTCAGACAGAAAGTCAGGACTTGCTATTACAACACCTGGAATTTGTAAAGAGACTTCTAAACTCACTGGTGTACACAATCAACAAGAAAAAATCACACCTAGTACCCTGCCAACAGATTTGTATTCTTGGGAGCAGGCTTGAACACAACTTCCCAGATGACATTCATCACTCCGGAGAAACAAGTTTATTTGACAACCTACTTCAACTTACTGGCCACAAAAATCCAGCTATCTGCAAGGAAAATCCTGCAAGCCCTGGGGTTCATGGCCTCTTGCATTCGGTTAATTCCATATGCAAGACTGCATATGAGGAAACTTCAATGGTGTCTAAAAAGTTTATGGTGTCAACATTCTCAGGACCTGGAAACAATGATCGCTATAATTCCTTGTCTAAGGGCAGAGTTCTTTGGTGGGCCAAACAAGGGACTCCCTTTCACTCTACCCCCTGCCACCCAAACTCTAACAGATGCATCAGACTATGCATGGGGGGCTCACATGGCAGTGCAGTGCATTCAGGGCAAATGGAACCCAAAACAGATGTACCTGCATATCAGTCAAATCAAAAAGAAATATTAGCTGGTACAGAATGCTCTGACAGCCTTCAAATACCTTATTCTTCCAGGACAGCTATTGATAAAGACAGACGACACCACAGTTATGTGGTACATAAACAAGCAGGGGGGCCATTCCTACCCACTCTACAGACTAGCCATGGCTCTGTGGAACACTGCCTTGAGCTACCAAGTGAACCTGCAATCTCAATTCCTGCCAGGCGAACTAAATTCACTGGCAGACTACTTGAGCAGAAATCTCATAGACCCACACGAATGGAAACTGGAACCCAAATATTCAAGCTCTTGAACAAATGGACACCAGAGGTAGGTCTGTTTGCCTCCCTTCAGAACTACCAGTTGCACAAATTCTGCACCAGAACTCCCCACAGTCAAGCTTTGGAAAGTAGATGGCCCTGTCCTTGACCTGGGAAAGCCTCCCAATTTATGCCTTTCCCCCTCTGCCTCTCCTCTCGAACGTTCTACTAAAGATCAAACAGGACAAGCCAAGGGCAATACCGATTGCCCCAGGCTGGCCACGCCAGCACTTGGTACCCCCTTTTGTGCAGTCTGACACTGCTGCAACCATGGCACCAGCCTTAGACCCCTTCCCTGCTGTCCCAGCAGGTGGGCCACATTCTGTACCCTCCGCTTCAAACCCTGAACCTTGCAGCCTGGTTTGTTCCCTGAGCCCACCTCTAGCAATCCTCAGTAAGCAGGTGCTGGATGTCATTCTTGAGGCAAGGAGGCCTAGTACTAGAAAATCCTATTCAGAAAAGTGGAAGAGATACTGTTCCTGGAGCCAGGCTCGGGGGATGGGCACAACAGTGCCCAGCTTACTTCATATTTTAGATTAGATTATTTAACAGAAATGCTCCACAAGGGCCTATCTTTCTTTTCGATTAAGATTCATGCATCTGCCATTTCAACACATTATAATACCAAGCTTACCCCTCTTCTCTCATCCCCTGCTAAAACAATTCCTTAGAGGGGCCACAAATTGAAGACCCCCCCCCCTCCAGCCTGGGACCTTAACTTTGTATTGGAAAAACTCACCCACCCCCCCTTTTGAACTAGCTGCTACAGCAGAGATGAAATTCCTTTCTTGGAAAACAGCCTTACTTCTAGCCATCACTTCAGCAAGAAGAGTGTCTGAACTGCAGGCCCTCGTGGCAGTGGGAACCCTTCATGATCTTCCATGCCGACAGGGTTTCCCTCAGAACTAATCCATCCTTTATGCCCAAGGTGGTGTCAAGTGTGGTTCTAAACCAGTCCATTCATTTGCCTATGTTTTTCCCTAATCCTCAAAATAAGGAGGAAAGGATACTGCATTCTCTGAACGTGCACAGATAGCTTAGATTCTATTTGGACAGAATTAGGCTTCTCAGAAAATCTGACCAGCTGCTAGTTAGCTTTGCTGCAGAGGCAGAGGGGAAGGTCATTTCAAAGCAAACCATTGCCAAATGGATAGCCCATTGCATCCATTTCTGCTACAAGCACCATGGAAAACCTACCCCACGGGGGATAATATCACATTCCACCAGTGCTGCATCTATCTCTGTGGCATTTCTCAGAGGAGTCTCTACCAGGGACATACTGGAAGCTGCTACCTGGAGCTCTGTGCACTTTCACCAAGCGTTACTACCCGTCTGTCCTTTCTAAATCCAGAGCTAGATTTGCCACGCAGTTTTACATGGCCTTATTGCAAGCCCTAATGCTCTTGAACTGCCTCCACCCTTCCTTAGCTTTGGGAATCGACCCAAATGTGATGAATGCAACAGTGTAACACTAAGAACATGGTACAGTTGTGTACACTTACCATCAATGTAGATGTTAGAGTGTATTCACTGTTGCACTCCTGGTTACTCTCCCTCCAGCCCCCTGATTTCTATTGGCTCTACCTTTCCTTCTTGTTTAGCATATATTATATCTTGTGTATTTGCTTTTTGCTGGGGGTGTTGCATACCATATAATTGCTTCCTGTTGTGGGGGCACCTGACATCTAGGGCAACAAAAACTGATGTAATGGCATCAGCTGCATGTTTTATATCCCTGACGACCTGACGTCATGGAAGAAGTGACTGCATCCGACACAGAGATCCGAAGACTCTGCTATTCAGGCTAGCTGAGAGCTACCAGGCAGATAACCCAAATGTGATGACTGCAACAGTGAAAACACTCAAACATCTACATTTATGGTAAGTGTACACAACTGTACTTTCCATAGCATGGGCAGTCTCTGGGTTATGAACCTGTCCCTCCAGCACGTTCTGTTGATTGTGATAATGAGGCTGAGGTCTTGGGAGCATGTGGTGCGGAGGGATTGGGATTTCTTTAGATGTAGCATTTCTAACGGAGCTGGGTCAGGCATGGCTTTGTAAGTGGAGCAGAGATCGCCCTTAAGTAGGTGATATGAGATGGAGTAGTTGGAGTTTTTTTGATTCTGTCCATATAGGGCAAGTGTTTAAGGCATAGGATCCTCTTTGTGAGGTACGTTTTGCGGGTTCTCCAGTTGTTGCAGGTGTCTAGTGAGGTACATGCCAAACGGGGCATTGTACACTATGATTAGCCTAATGAGGAAAGAGTTGAGGGGACACCATGACCTCTTTCTTCCTGGATGCAAAACCCTTAGTAATGAGATGTCACATAGGACTTTCTGACCACAGTGGCAATGTGGTGGTCAAAAGAGGTTGCTGTCAGCCTGTGTTCCCAGATCTCTAACTCCTTCTGTGTTGTGTGGACTACCATCAATGTGGTAATTCACGGGAACTGGGTTTTTCCCAAAGGGGATGACACACTTTTTGGCATTGAGCTTAAGGCCATGGTTCTGACACCAGTCATTGGTCTCAGTGAGGCCTTTCTGTGGGATGTCAACATCACTTGGGGAGTTAATAATGGCTCCCAACTTGCAATCGTCTGAACTTTGTCAGCCAGAGTCCTTTCTTGTTGGCCTTGACTTCAGAGAAGTAGATACCAAACAGGAGAGGACCCAGGAGCGATCCCTGTGGGACACCACTCGTGACTGGTCAGCAGTCTGACTTGAAGTCAGCTACTTTCACACTGTGGGTTCTATCTATGAGCCAGTTTGTAACCCACCTAGTGATATAGGGGTTGATGCCTAGCTTAGTGAGGTTTTCTATGATTCCTGAGTGGGGAATGGTATCGGAGGACTTGTCCAAGGTAGGCTGTATGAACCACCTTGCCTCCGTCCACATCTCTGGTGACTGACTCAAAGAAGGCGACCAAGTTGAGCAGGTATGATCTACCCTTCACAAAACCAAACTCTGTGGGATCCAGAGTTTGGAGATTCCCTATAGCCTTTTTTATTAGGTCCATGATTATGCGTTGCATAGCTTTGTATATCAGACTTGTCAGGCTAATGGGGCTTTAGTTCCCAGGGTCTGTAGTCTCTCCTCCTTTTTGGATAGAGATGACTGTAGCAGTGTGCCATTCGGTAGGGACAAAACCTGAGGTAAGGCTGTGATTGAACAAGGCATACATGTGAGGTGCCAGTTCACTCTGTAGTTCATGTAGAACACAGCCAGGGATATTGTCAGGTCCCATAGAAGCTGTATTCTTGGCCTTAGTGCTGTTTTAACCCATGCAGCAGTAATAGTGGGTGCCTGGGAATCTACTGGTATTCTGATTGGTCCTTTGGGGGGGGGGGGGTAAAGTTGGTACTGAATTTGTTGGCCAGTATATTGGCAATATCTTTTGGCTGTGGTATAGGAGGTACCATTGTGCAGTAGCTCAGAGCTAATCTGGGTATTACTGTGGAGATGCTCTATGTAACTATAGAAGGCATTCTGGTTATCTTTACTGTGCACTGCAATTCTGTTTTCATAGCTAGCTTTAGGGGATTTGATGAGGGCTCATCTTTTTGTTGAAGCTGATTAGGGGGTTGTTCATCTTGGGACTGCACCTTATTCCGCATCAGTTACCTCCTTCTGTTGTAGAGTTTGTTTATGACAGGGGGCTACCAGATTGGCTTGCTTTTTTGGAGGAGAGCGTCTTGGTCCTATTGGGTGTGGCGAGATCCATGCATTTGTGTACGTTTTCTTACAGTGCATTGGTACATGATTCGGTGGTCATGCAATTGTTCTCCATTTGCATGGGTGCTGTGAAGTTATCCACCTCTGTTTTTTAGGAGCCCAAATTTAGCTTTGGAGACGTTTTTCATGGTGGTTCCCTTTTGGGGGGGGGGGGTATGGATTTCCAAGGGGATTAGTTTGTGTTCTGATCTAACCAGGGAGGAATTGACTATTGGTGTAGAGCAACAGTCGCCCATTTTCGTAATGACCATGTCAAGGATGTTGCTACCTCTAGTGGGGGTAAGAACAAGCAGGTCCAGAGCATTGTAATTGATGGATCCCAGGAAATGTTGGGCAAGTGTACTGGTACACTAGTAGTTTTCCCAGTTAGTGGAGGGGTAGTTGCCCAGTATGAGTGTTAGGTTGGACCCTAATATTCTCCAGGGTGCTTATGAACGTGGAGTGCGAGTCTTGAGACATGGATGGGGACCTATAACAGGCTGCAATCTGAATCGCTGTCTTACCCAATGTTAGCTGCACCTCAAGTATCTTTGATGCATTATGTTGGGCTAACAGTCTGGAGGTGTGTGCATCCTTTATCAATATGGAAACACCACTGCCTTTGGAGCTTCGGTCCAAGTTCTATAGGTTCATACGTAGGTACTATGCTATCTGCCCAAAGGCATTTGTAAGCCTAGCCGGAATATGTTGGCTATCGCCACCCCCTTAGATTCGTTCCCTGTGCCTCTGTCCAGCAGAGCCATTGAAGTGATCCCTGGGGTAAACTTTCTATTTCCCATCCACTCATCAAGGTTTTTCTTGAAGAGGGTTAACGAAGAGCTCTGCCTAATGTAGATTGTCTTGTTCCAGAGCATGGGAAGTCTCTGGAACAGGAATATATCCCTCCAGCACGTCCTATTTATTGTTGTGAGGTTTAGATCCTTGGAGCATGTGGCTCGAAGGGATATGGTTTTCGTTGGGTGGAGCATGTTCATCAATTCTGGGTTGGACATGGCCTTGTATGTCGGGCAGAGATCACCTCTGAGTAGGCGGTATGCAACAGAGTACAGCTGGAGTTTCTTCAGTAGAGCTGCATGGGGCATTTGCTTGAGGCCAGTGATCCTCTTGGTGAGGAACTTCTGTGGTCTTTCCAGTTGTTGCAGGTGTCTTGTAAGCTCCATCCCAGATGGTGCATTGTACTCCGATGGGTGTGATGCGTAGAGGGGCCCAATGACCTCTTTCGATCTGGATGCAAAACCTTTTGTGATTAGGTGGGCCACATAGAAGAATTTTCTAACCACTTTGGCATTGTGATCATCAAAGGAGAGGTTACTATCTACTAGGGTCCCCAGATCCCTTATTACGTCTTCCGTATTTAGGGGGCTACCACCTATGTGGTAGTTTGTGGGTACTTTGTTTTTTCTAAAGGGGATGACTGTGCACTTTTTGGCATTTAGCTTGAGGCCATGGTTTTGACACCAGGTATCTGTCTCAGTGAGACCTTTTTGGAGGATGTCTGTGTCAGCCGGAGAGTCAATTATAGCCCCTAGTTTGCAGTAGTCTGCCAGCTTGGTCAGCCGTAGTCCTCCTGTGCTTGCCTGTACCTTTGAGAAGTATATGCCGAACAGGAGGGGTCCTAGGACTGAGCCCTGGGGAATGCCACTTGTAACCGGTTTAGCGTCAGACCTAACTCCTGCAACACTTACCATGTGGGTTCTGTCTTTGAGCCAGTTGGCAACCCATCTTGTGACGTAGGGTTTTTATGCTCAGGCTGGTGAGCTTGTCTATAATACCCGAGTGGGAAATGGTGTCTTAGGCCTTTGTGAGGTCAAGGTAGGCTGTGTGGACCACCTTTCCCTCGTCTATAGTCTTGGTAACTGTCTCTTAAGTCCACCAGGTTTAGGAGACATGATCTGCCCTTAACAAAGCTGAACTGGGTAGAGTCCTGTGTTTGGAGGTTTCCAATGTCTCTGTTAATGAGATGCATGATGATGCACTCCATAGCTTTGCAAACCAAGCTCGTCAGGCTTATAGGGCGATAGTTCCCGGGGTCTGTTGTGGCTCCACCTTTGTGGAACGGAATAACTGTTGCTGTGCACCACTCTGTGGGCACGTAGCCTGTGGAGAAATACTGCATGTGCTCAATAGACCTTCAGGATTTGTACTTGAATATCAGAAATACATAGGTGCTCCGGAAGGTTCTTCCACTTTTGGCTAGAAACCAGTCCTTTCTAGTTAAGCACCCTGTCCTTTCTAGTTCAGCACCCTGTTCTTTGGTTTCACAACAGTCCTCCAGGTGTTAAAGTGCATGGCAGTGGTTGCAGCTCCCCACACACTGCAGGGGATCTGCATTTTCCCCATATCTGGACAACTGACTGGCTCATAACTGCTTTCTCCTGGAATCGGGCACCCCAAGCAGGGGAATCCTTACTCCAGCTTTTCTTTCACCTAGGAATCATAATCATTGTGGAAAATACAATGTTGGTCTCTGTCCAAGCAATAGAGTTCATTGGGGTCTTTCTGGTTATGACGTTGCAGATAGCCAGATTACCACAGTCACATTCTTACTCTTGAAGCTTTAATGATTTGATCCCACAAACCCCCCCGGCCAAGTGCATATTGCATCTCCTGGGATCAGTGGTAACCTTTTGTACTCTAGTGTCATACCAACCGATGCACTTTCCCCATTTGCCTTACTAGCATATGCAGCCATGTTCTATGGTGGTTGGAGTTGTCTCCAGAAGTTGCCATTTTATTCTACCACTCCTCTCGGACCACATTGACCTATAGATGCTTTCTAATTGGGGTGGCGTTTCATGCAAAAGACTGCTCCAAGTATGAGGTCCTCCCTCAGAGGCCAGTCTTCACATCACAGCAATATCCTGTAGATGTGAGGGGTCTCCTGGCGTTGCAGGCTCTTCAGGACTTCTCCTCCGGGGGGGGTGATTTTGATCCAAACCGGCAGTATGTCAGCGGTGTGGTACGTCAACAAAGGGAAATGTTTTTGCCCATTATGTGAAAGCCATGGAAGTTTGGCAGTGTGAGATGTCTTCCCTTTGCTTTCTGATGGCAAAACATATCACAGGGAAATGCAGTGTATTAGCTGACAAGCTGAGCAGGTTCATACTTCTCCCTCAAAAGTGGTCCCTCCAGTGACGGATTGCGGTTTCAGCCTCTAGGGCCAGCCTTGCTCCAGCCTGTTTGCCACCCCTCCAACACAAAGTGCAGTAGCTAGTTTGCCCTGATCTTCCAGGAGGAGAAGTCTCTGAGGAATGCTGTAATCCACAGTTTGCCACAGGTCTTTTGTGTGCTTATCCTTCCCCTCCCTTCATATCAAACTTTCAGCAGAAAGCAATGAGGTGTAAGGTGAAAGTAGTCCTCATTTCTCCCTTTTGGCATTGACTGGTATGGTTTCCATATGTCTGACCTAATGTGATACTCCCACCTGGATTCCATTCCAGACCTTGTCTGTCATCTGGTACGGGTGCCTGTTGATATCCGTGTGGCGGGTATTTGAATGTGCATACTTTTTATATCCTTGTACAAGTGAACTTGTATTCTAGGAGTAGGTGGTCTTTTGGTTCCACCATCCTCTGGAATAGCCTTCCAAGAGACCTCCCAGGGTTTG